>NC_134876.1:87231231-87241231 GCF_041734735.1 Babylonia areolata
CTGATACAGACAGACAAAGACAGAGAGAAGCTCTTCTGTGTAAATCGCATTACACACTGTCTCTCTGTCTCTGTCTGTCTGTCTGTCTGTACACAAACCTCACAGGAGCAACCTATGCATAATTGTATTCATACACACGTATAAGTGCATTCTCTCTCTCTCTCTCTCTCTCTCTCTCTCACACACACACACACACACACACACACACACACACACACACACACACACACACACACACACAAAACAAAATTCAAAACAAAACTCACACACACACACACACACACACACACACACACACACATACACACACACACGCGCGCGCGTGCGCATGACTCCTACACCCCTACCTCCTCATTCACCAACACGCACACGCTCATATCATGCAAGTCTCTCGATCCAAAGCTCGTGCTATATATATATATATTGTATTTCTCTTTTTGTCACAACAGATTTCTCTGTGTGAAATTCGGGCTGCTCTCCCCAGGGAGAGCGCGTCGCTACACTACAGCGCCACCATTTTTTTGTTTGTTTTTCCAGCGTGTAGTTTTATTTGTTTTTACCTAACGAAGTGGATTTTTCTACAGAATTTTGCCAGGAACAACCCTTTTGTTGCCGTGGGTTCTTTTACTCGTGCTAAGTGCATGCAGCACACGGGACCTCAGTTTACCGTCTCATCCGAATGACTAGCGTCCAGACTACCACTCAAGGTCTAGTGGATTGGAAGAAAATATCGGCGGCTGAGCCGTTATTCGAACCAGCCCGCTCAAATTCTCTCGCTTCCTAGGCGGACGCGTTACCTCTAGTCCATCACTCCATCACTTATAGATACATGTATATAACAGGGCAACCCCCCTCACTTAAAAAAAAAAAATCAGAACTGCAGAACGTTTATTTTGAGTTTGTACTGGAGATAAGAAACATGTATTTATCAACAGCTCCCTCGGCCCCCTCCCCCCCCCCCATCCTATCCCCCACAACCCTCCCACCCCCCCACCCCCCCAACCCCCCAATCCTCTCGATTTCCATCGTAGGCTTCAATCGAAAAACGTCACTTTTGACGGTCCGGTCTGGAACTTCCCTTCAGGGAACGCGTAGCCTGTAGCCCGCAGATGGTGGATCTGTGAGTTAATGGGGTTTGTTAACGACCTGTAACTCGATAATGAAGCAGCCAGTGAGTGTCATGAATAATTCTTTTTCCAGTCGAAAAGGTGAACGACACAAGGCGGCTGCTAATTGGCTTGTTCAGAAAAAAAAAGAAGAAAACTTGTGGAGGGTTGTGAAGGACTTTGCGAACGAAAGGTGATGATCGAAAGGATGGGGGTGTTGTTTGTGTTAGAAACTGCTGCTATAACGAAAAGTAAAGAAGGCGGGAGGAAAGAAGGAAGGGAGGGAGGAGGAAGGCAGGAAGGAAAGAAGGAATACGGGCAAGCAGGAAACGGAAGAATGTAATTAAGGAAGTAAGGCGACACAGAACTGAGAGAAATAACGAACGAAGGTGTCTCGTTTTTTTTTTCGTTTTTTTTTTGTGTGTGTCTCTCTGATACTGTCTCTGTCTCTGCCTCTGTCTCTCTGTCTCTGCCACTGTCTCTCTGTCTCTGCCACTGTCTCTCTGTCTCTGTCTCTGCCTGTCT
Organism: Babylonia areolata; assembly: GCF_041734735.1. Taxonomy (NCBI): domain Eukaryota; kingdom Metazoa; phylum Mollusca; class Gastropoda; order Neogastropoda; family Buccinidae; genus Babylonia; species Babylonia areolata. Next base: position 87,232,863 of record NC_134876.1, read on the forward strand.
GTCTGTCTGTCACACACACACACACACACACACACACACACACACACACACACGCACACACACGCACACACACACGCACACACGCGCACACACACACACACACACACACACACACACACACACACACACACACACACACACAAATGTAGCTAATCCCGAACATTTCCTAAATTCGACACCAGCAGCACATTCAAGACAAATTACAAGTCTAATGAAAAAAATTCGTTTAAATGTCTTTCGTACAAAATTTTCTAAAAATATAAAATGTATATGCGGTAAGCAAATAACTGTAAGCCATCTACTCATTCACTGTCAGAGCATAAGACCGTTAATTCCAAAAGATGTAGTTGGTGACTTTTCTTCCAATATTTCATTAGCTACTGAAATGATTTTGAATGATTATTCATTGCTTAGAATGTTTTCAGAAATTTTAAACTCCAGTCCAGTTGGTATCTTCCTTTGATGTATTATAATTAATGTTGTTATTTATATTTACATTGTTGTAGGTTAATACTTGTTGATATGCATAAATACATATTCTCCTTCCCATGACACCTCATTCAATGTACACCACAATCTCTTTAGACTTTTTCTTATAATAATATACTTTTCCTCTGATACATAACATGAACACTTTTTACACTAGTATTCACATGCATTCCCTTTGCTTTATCCGCTACTTTTCTCCTTTCCGTCTAAAAACACTTATAGTGAATAGACGTTAAACTGAAGATAACACTCACAGAGTGTTTTTGATGAGTGCAAGTGAGGGCGTGCATGAAACAGGTGTGCATGCGTACAGTACACACACACACACACACACACACACACACACACACACACACACACACACACACACACACACACACACACACACACACACACACACATACATACATACATACTCGCTTATCAATGTGTACACGTCCTTGTAACGTCTGCAAGTGGAATATAACATCGGCCTTTCCCAAGCAACGCCAGCCACAGGGCTAGGGGAACGAGCCAGTGGAGATGCTGGCATGCCTAGTACATCTCTCTGCTATGCTCCCTCCCTCCTTCAAAACGCCAAACCTTCTTCTCCGCTCTGTGTCATGTTTTGGTGTCACAGACTGTGTGAGGACACGAAACAAGGCCGTGTTTTGGTGTCGTGTGTGGTGGGAGAGTTCCAGACTCGCTGCAGGATGTGTTTTAGCTCCTTGCCCTTATTGCAGTGTGCCTGTACTTCGATGATGCAAAGAGGTAGGCGTGCGTGTACCTGATTATTTTATCTTGAACCCCCCCAAAAAACCCCCCCTGCAGTTTCCTGATTTTTATTTTGTTTTTGTGTTTTGTTGCATTATCATCCACGCCATTTCTCTGGCACGACTCTCACGCTGGGTATCATGAATGTCCCATGCCGTTAAACCACACCCAGGTTCATTTCCTGCTCCGTCCCCAGCCCAACTGTCAGTATTTCACAGGGAGCAATCAATGTTTGATCGCCATGACGCCACGTAGCAGAGGAGACACTGCACAGTTGTGCCTAGTCAGATTCAGCATGCGTGGGACTCCAAGGGTTTGGAATCCGAACTGATAACATGAACCGTTTTTTTGGCAGAATCAGACTGGGTGAGCATCCTCTGGGTGTGTTTTGGTATAAACGAAAACATCCTATTTTTCAAAATAACTGTTTGGGTGCGTGTGTGTATGTGTATGTCTCATTCGGATGAGACGATAAACCGAGGTCCCGTGTGCAGCATGCACTTAGCGCACGTAAAAGAACCCACGGCAACAAAAGGGTTGTTCCTGGCAAAATTCTGTAGAAAAATCCACTCCGATAGGAAAAAGAAATAAAACTGCACGCAGGAAAAAATACAAAAAAAAGGGTGGCGCTGTAGTGTAGCGACGCGCTCTCCCTTTGGAGAGCAGCCCGAATTTCACACAGACAAATTTGTTGTGATAAAAAGAAATACAAATATAAATACAAATATATGTGTATGCGTGTGTGTGTGTGTGTGTGTGTGTGTGTGTGTGTGTGTGTGCGCGCGCGCGCGCGGTGCGTTGCGGTGCGCGCGTGCGAGGCTTGTCAATATGTATGTATGGTCACATCTGTGGGCGCACGCGCACGCGGGCATGCATGCATGGGTGTGTGTTTGTTTTCATCTGTCGTCTCCACCCCCATAAGAAGAACATTGAGAGCAAGTACTCATCAATCGTCTATTTGTATAGACAGCAGTTGTGGTGGCAACACCTGCACGTGGAAGACCATTCCTCTCCCCCACCACCCACCCCTTTCCAACCACTCCCTCACCCCTCCCCAATCACTCACTCCCCCCTCCCCACTCACTCCCCCACCCCTGCCTTCCCCTCCACCCAACCGGACGCTCTGCTACCCATGGACACAGCAGCAACAGGCAAACAGAGCGAGCCAGTGGAGCCGTCTTTGTTGGTTGGCAGGCCTGCATCTTTCTGATCTGTCGTCCCCTCCCCTCCCTCAAAACACCAAACTCCCTCCTCTCTCTCCACTCTCTCCGTGTTTTCTTGTCTCACAGAGTAAGAGCACTGTTGGCAGTTCAGTTCTCAGTTGGTATCTGTGTGTGTGTGTGTCTGTGTGAGTGTCTGTGCGTTTCCAGACTCGTTCTTATCGGCTGGAGTTGCTGCTATCGAATGCTGTTTGGTCAGTCATGTGTTGTTGAAGGTATTTTGATGAGCGCAGCCATTGACGTGATGATAAAGATGAAGTGAGGTGAGGTCCAGGCGTGTGTGTGTGTGTGTGTGTGTGTGTGTGTGTGTGTGTGTGTGTGTTACGTTTTGCGGTATATATATTTTTTTTCTTCAAAATTACTGTGCAGATGTGTGTGTGTGTGTGTGTGCGCGCGCGCGCACGCATGTGCGCTGGTGTGTGCGTGCTTTTGTGCGTGCGTGTAAATTTATATATTTGCCTATGTTGGCGTGTCGTAAGTCTTACTCATTAGTTATCATGTGCGCGCGCGCGCGCGCGCGCGTGTGTGTGTGTGTGTGTGTTCGTTCGTTCGTTCGTTCGTTCGTTTGTTTAACGTTTATCCACAATTGTGACCAGACGAAAATCCATCACCATCCCCACCGCACCACTTGGATTAAATCATCACTACTTTCACAATTTCTTTCCCCTCAATTAGAAAAAAAAAGACAAAATAAAAAGAACAAAGTATTCAACCAGCAAAATTACAACAAAGAACCAATTAAACTGATTAAACTCTGAACTCTTTCAAACACAAGTTCCTTGTCATTTAAGCGTTTCTAATGGAAGCAGATGGAAATGCAGATTTTTTAAATGAAAGAGGTAGATATTTTCAACTGTTGACATTCATATATGATATGCTCGGGGGGTAATTTCATTACCACAAATGCAAGTTACTTTAGAAGTATATTTTGTTTTTATGACATCCAGTCGTAGTCTGTATATTAAACTGGTGAGCCTTCTGCTACTGTAATGTCCTTTTGTTTTGAAAGAAAACAGTCGATCAGTTTTGTGCGAGCTATAGTCAGCATTTTCTCTGACAAGGTCAGACTCCTGTTTCTGTTTATTGTCATGGTTCCAGCAGGTTTCCTCCCTCTGTGTGTGTGTGTGTGTGTGTGTGTTTGTGTGTGTTGCGTGTGTGTGCGTACGTGCGTGCGCGCGCGCCCATTCGTGTGTGTGTGTGTGTGTGTGTGTGTGTTTCTCTTCACTTTTGAATATGGGCGTGTGGGGCGTCAGGGTGGGGGTGGTGGGAGAGGTGGCAGGACGGGGGATGGTTGTTACGATTTCGATCGTATAAAGCCACTAACCTCAGACCAGTATGATCTCACACCCAAGTAAATTTCATGGTCCCGCTTGGGGAAGGCCTGGAATGGCTTCAGTGGGGAGTGCTGTCTGCTGTTGCCTGTCACGCTCGATTAAAAACAGAAGCTACACCTTTGTGACATCGTCTTCCACGTGGTTACTCCCCATCCCCTGTGCTCAGTGCAACGAGTACATCGTTGTGGCAAACGTCTGTACACGGTCTGTGATCCTCCTTGGCCAGCCCCCCCCCCCCCCATACTGCCCACTCCTTTGCCGCTTGAACCATCACTCGGTTCCCTCCCCCCCCACACTCCCCACTCCTTTGCCCCTTGAACCATCACTCAGGTACCCACTCACCCCACCCCTCACACCTTTGCCCCTTGAACAATCACTCGTTTCCCTCACCCCACCCCTCACACCTTTGCCCCTTGAACAATCACTCGGGTCCATCCCCCCACCCACCCCTCACACCTTTGCCCCTTGAACAATCACTCGGTTCCCTCCCCCCATCCACCCCTCACTCTTTTGTCCCTTGAACAATCACTCGGTTCCCTCCCCCCACCCACCCCTCACACCTTTGCCCCTTGAACCATCACTCGGGTACCCCCCACCCCTCACTCCTTTGTCCCTTGAACCATCACTTGGGTACCACACACCCCTGTGTGTGCGTGTGTGCGCGCGCGCACGTACGTACGTGATAATGTAGCACTTGTTCTTTTCATTGCTTTGCTATTTTTGAGTGCACTATTCCAATTACTGTTGTCATTCGTCGTTCTTATTATTTCATTTTATTTCTTTATTAATTTTTTTATGATCAGTCGTTAAATGGGCAGAATTGTAGAAAGGCCTTTACTGCGTCTAATTCCTTGCCCATGAAAGATTCAATCAATCAACAAATAATTCTTCTTCTTTTTCTTCTGCTCCTCCCTCCTCCTCCTCCTCCTTCCTCTTCTCCTTCTTCTCCTCTCCTCCTCCTTCTTTTTCTTCTCCTCCTCCTCGTCGTCTGCCTTCACTTCCTTCTTGTCGTCTGCATCCACTTCCTCCTTATTCAAACACGAAACTCCCATCTCCGTTCCGTCTTTGTCTCAGAGAGAAGGCGAGGACTCTGGCAGACTTTGCTTGGTGTCATGCTTGAGTTCCAGACTCTTTCTTCTTGTCTTGGAGTTGCTGCTTCTGCTTCTTCGGCTTGGTCTGTCATCCGTGCAGTGTTGTTTTCCGGACTCTTGTCTCGAGTGCAGGGGTAGAAGTGATTGCGCCCTAGCGGCTAGTGTGAAGTAAGGTAGATGTGTAAGGTAGATGTGCGTATAAAGGTTCTGAGTTTGGATATGTTGGTCTCTTCCAGTGTCCAAATACTTGCCTTTGAGAATCTCCGTATTACTATATTATCCACACTTTTTTTGTTGTTTTTGTTTAAAAACTACTCTCTGCCTTCTGAGACGCGTAGCTCCGATATTTGCTGTTATCCGTCTTTTAACCCCATGCAGTTTTGGTACTACGCACACTTCGGTAAGTCTTTCTGACGCTTTGTCTCTGTCTCTGCCTGTCTGCCCCCTCCCACTCTCATCCCTCTCTCTCTCTCCAGTTCTGATTGTGTGTGTGTGTGTGTGTGTGTGTGTGTGTGTGTGTGTGTGTGTGTGTGTGTGTGTGTGTTTCCTGTCCCTCTACAAAAATCAATTCCCATCTGTATGATTCTCATGCTCACGTAAAAGCATGTCAGAGTAACGACCATGTATTCCCTTGGCCATTCAGTCTGGAGACGTACTTTCCTTTTCTCCCTTTTATTCCGCGTCAGCTGTGTTCGTACTCTCAACTTTTAAAAAAATCAAAGTTTTGTTGATTTGTGTTTATAATCCATTGAGGTGTATTTACTGATTGTTTGGTTGATCCATTGATAGAAGGATTTATCATTTTGTTGCGTATCTATCTTTGAATTAAAAAAAAAAGGAAAAATGTGTACTTAGCCTTACTGGATGGATAGATGGGTGGATGGATCCTTTTGTCTTCTGTTTTCTTCTCCTCCTCCTTCTCTTCTTATTCTTCTACTTCTTCTGTCTGTCCCTCTCTCACTCAGTGTTTCTCTCTCTCTCTCTCTCTCTCTGTCTCTCTCTCTCTCTCTCTCTCTTGGTATGCCCCCTTCTCTGTTTGCCTGCTTGTCTCTTTCTGTCACCACCACCACCACCACCACTACTACTACGACTACTACAAGTACTTTTTCATCATCATCGTCATCACCATCATCACCACTATAATCATCTTTTGCGTTCCATGTCGAGCTCCTTTCCGTGTTTTGTTTTGTCTTCAGTGATTTCTTCCATAAGGTTTGTAATGCCTAACAGGATGCGCGCAGCTTGTCATCATCAATCTCACAGAAGTTCCTTTCAGAATTTAGTCTTTCTGTTTGTCTGTTTGTTCCCCTCTGTGTCTGTCTGTGTATGTCTCTCTCTCTCTCTCTCTCTCTCTGTGTGTGTGTGTGTGTGTGTGTGTGTGTGACTTATTCTCCCCATCTCTCTGTCTCCCTCTCTCTCTCTCTCTCGCTCCCTTGGTACGCCCCCCTTCTCTATTTGCCTGTCTGTCCCTCTCTCACTCACTGTTTCTCTCTCTCTCTCTCTCTCTCTCTCTCTCTCTCTCTCTCTCTCTCTCTCTCTCTCTCTCATGGTATGCCCCCTTCTCTGTTTGCCTGATTGTCTCTCTCTGTCTCACTCACTGTATGTCTGCCTGTCTGTCTTTCTCGTTCTCTCTCCCTCGCTCTCTTTCTCTCTCACTCGCGCCTCTCGCTTCTCGTGATTGTGGACTATCAAAGGTTTTGCTGGAGGACAGAAGCATGGGAACGGAACGGAATTAAAACATATTTTATTTCCAGTGGAGGACCTCGGATCGTGATTTTCACCTCAGTTCATCCCATGAATATCAATTGTACCCGACAGAAGAAGAAAAAGAAAGAAAAAAAAAGACGTTGGGAATACTGAGGGAGAGTGGAGAGGCTCTGGAATATAGACAGGCCGGGGTTGGAAAAAGGGCTGGCACCTTGATTTGTAGACAGCATGGGGTGATGTGTTCCGTGGGATGGGATGGTAATCAGCTTGGCATGCCAAAGGATGGATTGTTGAAGTCTTGTTTGGGTGGTGTTAGACCGACCTTTGCACTACTATCTTGATGTGACAAATGGAGACAGTTTGTTTTATTAGAATCATAGCGCTTGTTATGAAATAAGACAAATTTTGATAATAAGTGTCTGCGTGTTTTATTAGTCTTTCTTTCTTTTATTTTTTTTCTTTTTTTTTTCTTTTTTTTGGGTTGTCTTTTTTTCTTTTAATACAAACTTTCTCCGCTTCTCATTTTAAAAAAAAATTAGCAGTCTTTTGCTTAATCAGCGTTACCTTACAGATAGTGTGTTGCGGTGGTGGCGTTGTCGCTACAATCAGCTGGTCCCAGAGTCTGTCTTAAGAGTACAGCTGAGGTGGTGGATGTTTCATTAGGCTACCCCCGAAACGATTGGGTCATGTTGACTATAATTATCATCTGAGACAAGAGTAGATATACAACGTGAACATTATTGACGACAGCACGAAATGATCACGTGTAACCGTGAACAGGGTGGTAAGGGTAGGGGGTAGCTGTTGTGATTTAGGGATTTGGATAAAAGGATTAAAAACTCAAAAGATCACTGAACATCCTGCTCGCAGCGCCAAATTAAAAAAGGACTAAGTGTTTAGGGGGTGTTGGTTGCGGAGTTGGGGGTGGGGGAGTCATGTTGTGGATTTAATTTGGATAACATTGATTAAAGAGGAGTAAATGGTACTGAATTAATAAAAGGGTGAAAGGACACATGCATAGTCCAGTGGCACATGGATGTCATTCACATAAGATGTTTTTGTGTTGTTTTATTTACGATCGTTAAATGAGGCAAAGGACAGAACAGTAGACAGCGCAGCCGTGACGTGAGTGACGCACTGCAGGAACTCGGCTGGCTACGATGACTGCTGTAGCTAAAAAACCACGGCACACGCCGTTAAAAACGACATATCGCAATGACCTAATGATGTAATTCGCCTAGTGATACAGCCTCGACGCCATTCAGAATTCAAATATGAAGCCCGGTCTAAATATATGCCCCAAACAGTTGTAAAACTTAACGTATTCATCATCCCCTGCAAGGTTATATTTGTTGTGCTTACAGACACTTAAATCAGATAGAATCTCATTTGATTTTAATCTAATCTTTTCTCAGCCAAATTAGGTTGGCTTTGAAGGTTACGTCATTTTAGATTTTCGTGACATATAATGCTGCATTCTCTGATTTTATGTGTGCTCGCTTGTCTGTCAACCACAAACCCACTATTTTGATGTACGGATGAAAACAGACCGGGCATATAGACACTACGAAGCAGATTTTGATTGTCAACACTTAACGACAATCACTTCACACAACCAGTGCTGCTTGTCTGCTTTGCTGATTTCAAATCTGTGTTTGTCATGCACATACTGTTTAATCAATGATTTCCTTCACTGGATAGAAAATATTGAATATATGTTATCATGTATTAGCAGATTTGTCGCAATTCCTTCTTTAAATCTATATCATTAGTGT
>NC_134876.1:87246231-87248731 GCF_041734735.1 Babylonia areolata
GTTGCCATCGCATTTCACTTGTCCCGTTGCCTGTCTCAGAGTTGTGATCTTGGTGGTGCAATTACGTATATTTAAAAAAAAAAAAAATGTGCATTAATATAATAGTTGTTGTTGTTGTTGTTTTTGTACTGATCAACTGTCATGCTGGCCTGTTGTTGAACTGCACTACATAGTGTTGTATCGTACTATCGTATTTGCATGATATACCTATGTGTAATACTTTTGTTGGATTGTAATTCAGCCGCTAGTCATTGCTTTTTTGTGTGCATGGAATATATATATATATATATATATATATATATATATATATATATATATATATATATATATGTGTGTGTGTGTGTGTGTGTGTGTGTGTGTGTGTGTGCGTGTGCGTGTGCGTGTCAGTGAGAGAGTGAGTGACTGTGTGTGTGTGTGTGTGTGTGCGTGCGTGTGCGTGTCAGTGAGAGAGTGAATGACTGTGTGTGTGTGTGTGTGTGTGTGTGTGTGTGTGTGTGTGTGTGTGTGTGTGTGTGTGTGTGTGTGTCTCTCTCTCTCTATCTGTGTGTGTGTGTGTGTGTGTGTGTGTGTGTGTGTGTGTGTGTGTGCTGATTATAAATTCTGGTCCTTGGTGGCACAGAATCAGAGACAATTCGGTTTCTTTTCCCCAGGGGTTTCATCCCTCTCTATCTTTCTCCCTTTAATTCTCCCCTCTCCTCTCTCTCTTTTTATTCGCCCCCTCTTCCTGTCTGTCTGTCTGTCTCTGCCTATCTGTCTGTCTGTCTCTGCCTCTGTCTTTGTCCCTGTGTCTCTGTGTTTCTGTCTCTGTCTCTCTGTGTGTGTCTGTGTGTGTCTCTGTGTGTGTGTGTGTGTGTGTGTGTGTGTGTCTGTGTGTGTGTGTGTGTGTGTGTGTGTGTGTGTCTGTGTGTGTGTGTGTGTGTGTCTGTCTGTCTGTCTCTCTCTCCGCTATATCTGCATGTTACTTTTCTCTGCCACACTTGTCTTGAACCATGAAGGTAATTATCATGATGGTGTCTCTGCTGAACCCGGGAAATGAGAGAGAGAGAGAGAGAGAGAGAGAGAGAGAGAGAGAGAGAGAGGAATGAGAGGAGAGAGAGAGAGCAAGAGAGTATGAGCGAACACACTCAAACGTGCTTGCAAATGCACGAACCACCCCATCCACCCCAACCCACCACCTTGCCAACTCACACACACACGCACACACGCACAGACATGCATCAAAAGAACATGTGCGAGCACATTCAAACGTGACTGCAAATACCAGCACACACACACTGACACACAAACACACGACACGCGCGCGCGCACAGACGGACGGACGGACGGACGGAAACACACACACACACACACACTTACACACACACACACATACCAAAGAGAGATAGTAAGAGAGAGAGTATGCGGGAACACACTCAAACAAGCCTACAATGAACACATGCACACGTGCGCACACACACATGCGTGCGCGGGCACACGTAACACACAGAAAATAATGTGATAGAAAGAGAGAGAGAGAGAGAGAGAGAGAGAGAGAGAGAGAGAGAGAGAGAGAGAGAGAGAGAGAGAGAATGCGCGAGCACATTCAAAACGTGTCTACAAATGCGCGCCCTACGCACGCACACGCACGCGTAATTTCACACACCAGAGAAAGAAAGGCAAAGAGAAAGACACGCAGACAAAAAGGCAGGTATGAAGACATAATGAGAAACAGAGAAATTCAAAGATTAAAAAACAAACTTTATTAATAACCCAAGGATAGCGAATTTAGGCATCGCTCTAGTCTTTCAATCTGTCCTTGTGACACCAAAAAGAAGATATGATTATATAGTCATTCGATGAGCTGATGTTACTTTATAACAGAGAGATTTTCGGGGAGGTGAATCATCCTGCGTCGTTCAATTTGAACCTCCTTCTATCACTGTGTGCAAAGTTAGGGCCTTTAACCGTGCATAAGGTAGCGAGACGTAATTGGGACATTCACACCTCTGCACAATCGCCCCATCCTTCCTTCCTTTCACCCAAGTCGCCCACTACACGTTATTCAACCCCCCTCGCAACCCCCCCCCCCCCCCCCTCCCCCCTCCACCCCCGCCGCTTTCTTCCTCAATCAACACAACCACGTATCCAATATTGCAACTCCCAGATCCTCTATTTTACACACACACACACACACACACACACACATACACACACACACACACACACACACACACACACACACACACACACACACACACACACACACACACACACACATACACACGCTGTATCGCATAACAAAAGAGAGTAAGCATTTAGGCAATGAACGTTGGAATGTAGATTGTGATATGGTTGTAAATGTGAAAGAGAGAACGTTAGGCGAGTATACGTGACAAGAAAGAATAAGAAAATCTTCAAAAAAAAAAAGTCGTACATATGAAGCAAGCTAATATACATAGTAATAGAGTTATAGAACGAACCAAGAAAGATCATTGGGTGAACTTTGGTTAAAAAAAAAAAA
>NC_134876.1:87261231-87266231 GCF_041734735.1 Babylonia areolata
AGGTGGCTTTATTCTGTGTGTGTGTGTGTGTGTGTGTGTGTGTGTGTGTGTGTGTGTGTGTGTGTGTGTGTGTGTGTGTGTGTGTGTGTGTGTGTGAATTCTCATCAAAGAAAGTATACGTGGCATTACACAGAAACGCCCCCGGGTTCAGGATGCTGCGGAGACTGCGACGGGTTGGCGGCTCAAGGGGAGGTTATCAATCAATCGGTAACGTCAGGATGAGGGGTATAATTATGACCTTGACGCTGTTAGAGACGTGATCAGAATTTAACACATAATATGGAGGGGGTGCTTTTTAAGATTATCGTGAAAATGTTAAAGCTACCATAGCCCATTTGCATTACAGTGGGAAAATCATTTCCAGCTTAGTCTTTGTGAAGGACTATGACTCTCAAACCAGGAGGCAAAATTGCACTGGCCCTTAGTGCTGCAGTCTTGGGGGCTAGTTGGCCTTTGGGAACCATCCCCAACGCTGACTGTCCTGAAACCCTCTCGGCCGAGAGAGTGGGGATGTAACTTGGGCAAGACACTCTCCGCTATAATCAAATTCAAGCCCAGATAGTCGGGACAGAAGTTGCCTCCTCTGTTGTTCTGATGGTCATAGTCGGACATGACTGTGGAGTGATGGCCTAGAGGTAACGCGTCCGCCTAGGAAGCGAGAGAATCTGAGCGCGCTGGTTCGAATCACGGCACAGCCCCCGAAATTTTCTCCCCCTCCACTAGACCTTGAGTAGTGCTCTGGACGCTAGTCTTTCGGATGAGACGATAAACCGAGGTCCCGTGTGCAGCATGCACTTAGCGCACGTAAAAGAACCCACGGCAACAAAATGGTTGTTCCTGGCAAAATTCTGTAGAAAAATCTTCTTCAATAGGAAAAACAAATAAAACTGCACACAGGAAAAAAAAAAGAAAAAAAATGGGTGGCGCTGTAGTATGGCGACGCGCTCTCCCTGGGGAGAGCAGCCCGAATTTCACACAGAGAAATCTGTTGTGATAAAAAGAAATACAAATATATGATTTCATACACACTGTATCTCGAGGGCTCGGCATAGGAAAGCGGGGACCCAACCCTCTCTTTCAGCCGTTTTAATTAATAAGTATTATTAACCTTACTGGAGTGGAGTGAGAAAAACTGGGAGTCTTTTGCCTTTCCCAGTGACACAACACGTTTGCTGAAAAATAAATGTAACAATCCAGTTTAATGTAATGATGATAATATCTTTATTTTACTTTTGTTTGAAATTCATGCATGATCACGTTTAAACTTCTAGCTATGATGACATCTGCCACATACTTGGTATGTACAGGTATCAGGACAGGGACTTTATGTAAGATTTTTCAGTTGTTGTACTGTTCATCTTTTATTGTCTTGTATTGTGACGTGTTCAAAATAAAATATTTGCTCTTTTTTTTCTTTTTTTTTAATTTCTTTTTATCACAGCAAATTTCTCTGAGTGAAATTTGGGCTGCTCTCCCTAGGGAGAGCGCGTCGCTATACTACAGTGCCAGCCTTTTTTTTTTTTTTTTTTCCTGCGTGTAGTTTTATTTGTTTTTCCTATCGAGGTGGATTTTTCTATAGGATTTTGCCAGGAACAACCCTTTTGTTGCCGTGGGTTCTTTTACGTGCGCTAAGTGCATGGTGCGCACGGGACTTCGGTTTATCGTCTCATCCGAATGGCTAGCGCCCAGACCATCACTCAAGGTCTAGTGGAGGGGGAGAAAATATCGGAGGCTGAGCCGTGATTCGAACCAGCGCGCTCAGATTCTCTCGCTTCCTAAGCGGACGCGTTACCTCTGGGTCACATACTGTCTGAAAAAAAAAAAAAAATCCAGTTTAATGTTTGCTTGTTTTTGTTATTTACGGTGCTACAAATCTTTGTTGTTGGTGGTGGTGTTGTTTGATTCGTTGAGTTTTCCCTTGCTTTCGCTTCAACATCACGAGTATCGTCATCGTTTTCGTAATAATCTTTCTCAGAATTGTTGTCGTTATCAATCGTTCAGGACAATGAAACAGCAACACTAGCCCAAGTTGCAACAACGTCAACGACAACGATTGACACCTAAATTCAGTATCATGGATATTATTATCATTATCATAATTAGTATTATGATTGTTATTCCGCTTTTATGTTTGATAATTACCGGCTGTGACGTTGAAGACATTCGATGCGTTGGCCTTAGACTTAAGTGTGACATAAACCAGGTTTTGTTTATTTTGTTCTTTTCCCTCTTTCTCTTTTTATTTTCATTTTCATTCCATTCTTTGTTTGTGTGTTTGTTTGTTTCTTTCTTTCTTTCTCCCGCCTTTCCTTCGTTCTGTGTTTCTCTTTCTTTCTTTCTTTCTTTCTTTCTTTCTTTCTCCCGCCTTTCCTTCTTTCTGTGTTTCTCTTTCTTTCTTTCTTTCTTCCGCCTTTCCTTCGTTCTGTGTTTCTCTTTCTTTCTTTCCATTCTTTCTTTCTTTCTTTCTTTCTTTCTCCAACCTTCCCTTCGTTCTGTGTTTCTCTTTCTTTATTTCCATTCTATCTTTCTTTCCTTCTATCTTTCTTTCTTTCTTTCTCCCACCGTCCCTTCGTTCTACGTTTTTCTTTCTTTATTTCCATTCTTTCTTTCTTTCCTTCTTTCTATCTATCTATCTATCTATCTGTCTTTCTTTCTCCCACCTTCCCTTCGTTCTATGTTTTGTTTTTCTTTCTTTATTTCCATTCTTTCTTTCTGTCTATCTATCTATCTTTCTGTCTTTCTTTCTCCCACCTTCCCTTCGTTCTATGTTTCACTTTCTTTATTTCCATTCTTTCTTTCTTAATCTCTTTCTTTCTCCCACCTTTCGTTCGTTCCATATTTCTTTCTTTCTTTCTTTCTCTCCTAATTCATTTGTCGTCCTTTTCTCTCTCTCTCTCTCTCTCTCTCTCTCTCTCTCTCTCTCTCTCTCTCTCTCTCTCTCTCTCTAACTTTCTTTACATTTTCCTCTGTCCGTCTTTCTGTCCTTTCCTGTCAGCTCCTCTTCTCCCTCATATCCTCTTGTTTTATTGACCACAATTTCTCCTCAGTGTTCACTTTTCTCCGTCCTCCATCTGTCTTGGTCTCTCTGTCTCTGCTTGTTTGATTTTTCCTTCCCCTCTCTCATTGTCTCTCTGTCTCTGTCTCTCCGCCCCTGTCCCTTGCTTTATATATATATATATATATATATATATATATATATATATATAATATATATATCTGTTCTCTCTCTCTTCCTTCTTTCCGTAGTGATCACAGTCAATACCTGACTATTGTATCATTGACTAAAATGAGGTCTGCGGAAGATATACCTAGGTCTACATAGAGTGGATAGGTTTCCTAGCTGAAAAAAAAAAAAAAAAAAAAAAAAATTGGGTTCCTGCTTTTGGTCACGATCAAGGTGTTGCATTTGCCATGATGGAAAACCATGTCCCAGCTCTTCTTCCACTCGGCGTGTTTGTTGAGGTCTTGTTGTAGCTGGGCTTGGTCCTGGGGGTGCTGTTATTACTTTGTAAATTGCAGTGTCGTCTACAAACAGCCTTGTTTTCGATGATAGATTCACAGGCAGGTCGTTGATATAAACTAGGAAGAGGCATGGTCCCAGTACTGATCCTTGGGGGTACTCCGGAACGCACATCTGTGTAACTGGAGCTGGTTCCATTCACTAACACTGCTTGCCTCCGGTTTTGGGGGGAAATCCGTGATTAACTCTTTGGTCTGTCCGCGAACTCCGTTGTGATGGAATTTATGCAGGAGTAGGCTCTATCTCGCTCTCTCTCCACCTCTCTCTCCCCACCTCTCTCTCTCTCTCTCCCCCTCTCTCTACCCTCTCTTTCTAGCTCTTTCCGTCCCCCTTCCCCCAACTCTCTCTCTCTCTCTCTCTCTCTCTCTCTCTCTCTCTCTCTCTCTCTCTCTCTGCCCACCTTTCGTTCACTCTCAATCATGTAGGGTTGATATTGACAGTCCTCTCATAATGTGTATACTTGGCCACTTTCTCCCGAGTGATGGTGATGCACACGAGACGTTGTGTGTGTGTGTGTGTGTGTGCGTGCGAGCGTGCTTGCGTGTATGTGTATGCGTGTGTGTGTGTATGTGTGTGTGTGCGACCGCGCGTGCTTGCGTGCGTGTGCGTGCGCGTGTGTGTGTGTCTGTGTGTCTGTGTCTGTATGTGTGCATATCTGAAAGGGAGCTGAAATAGGAAGGATTAGGGCCGGGGGAGGGTGGGGGGAGGGGAGTAGACTACTTCATATGGCAGAGTTTGTCATGGAATCGAATTCCAATATTTTACAGAAAGCTGTCAGCAGTTTCTATCCCTCCTCCACCGACTGAGTGATGAAGCCCAAGATCCAGCGGTTGGCCAAACAAGAGAGAGAGAGAGAGAAAGTGTGCAGTGTTTCTTTCGTGTGACAGTTTGTACAGTTTCACACAACAGGGAGTGGGTTTGGCATGTAATGGGAACAGATGGGGCATAAGTGTTTCGGGCATGAGAGAGGGGTGTTGGTAGGGCGACTAGGGAAGACTGGGATGTGAGGTGGAGCAGAGAGAAAGAGAGAGAGAGATACTGACAGAGATACAGAGGCAGAGATGCAGAGGCAGAGAGAGAGAGAGAGAGAGAGAGAGAGAGAGAGAGACAGACAGACAGACAGACAGACAGACAGACAGACAGAGAATGAGTGAATGAAAGAAGAAGAGAGTTGTTGAGGGATGGGAACAGGTAGACAGACAGAGAGAAAATACAGAGATACAGAGTGAGATAGAGAGACAGAGAGATAGAGAATGAATTAATGTTGTTGAGGGATGGGAGCAGGCACAGATAGAGAGATAGAGAGAGAGAGAGAGAGAGAGAGAGAGAGAGAGAGAGAGAGAGGAGAAAGAAGGTAAGATTGTGACGCTGAGAGTGGGCAGGAAGAAGAGAGAGGTTCTGTATGTATTTAGTGTGTGTGTGTGTGTGTGTGTGTGTGTGTGTGTGTGTGTGTGTGTGTGTGTGTGTGTGTGTGTGTGTG
>NC_134876.1:87273731-87281231 GCF_041734735.1 Babylonia areolata
GGGTGAAAGAAAAGGAGAGAGTGATGGGGGAAGGGGAGAAGGGTGGTAGCAATGAGAGAGAGAGAGAGAGGGAGAGAGAGGGGGAGAGAGAGGGAGGAAGACAGAGGGGAAGAGAGAGAGGGGAGAGGGAGTGAGGGAGAGACAGAGGGGGAGAGAGAGAGGAGGCGGGGGGGGGAGAGGGGGATAGAGAGAGAGAGATAGGGAGAGAACAGGGGGAGAGAGAAGGTAGAGAGGGGGAGGGAGAGAGGGAGGAAGAGAGAGAGAGAGAGAGAGAGAGAGAGAGAGAGAGAGAGAGAGGGAGAATGCGTTAAATTCCACTGCTCTCCTCTCAAACTAATAAACAGGTTTCTAGATAATGTGTGTGACTGTTTTGTTGTTGCAATTTTGTTTTGTCAACCAGTGTTTAAAATTCTTGGTTAAAACTTCATTTGTTGTTGCTTTCGTTTCATCAAGTTCTTTTTTTTTATGGCAGGATCATTGACGTGTGTTTTTGTTTTTCTTTTTTTTTTTGTCTCTGTGTATATACTATTTTATCCCGTTTGGTTGTGTATAACATCTCCACTGGCTCCCTGTCTCACACCGAATAAAGTACAAGATCAGCACTCTATGCTACAAATGTATTCACAAATCATTCCCTTCCTATCTCTGTGGCTGCCTTCACCTCTACCCTCCATCTCGCTCACTACGACCAGCTTCGGATCCACTCCACTTACGCATACCCAGATTCAAACTCTCGACTGTTGGCCGCCGTTCTTTCTCTGTCTCTGGACCTTGCAGTTGGAATGAACTTCCTCTTTCGCTTCGTCAAGTCTCCACACTCAGCTCTTTCAAGTCTGGCCTTAAAACCCACCTCTTCCCAAAATAGCCTCCCTTACCTGCCTCTTCCTTGTCTTTAGTTTCTCAAGTTTTAGAGTTATGCGTGCGTGAGAATGACTGGTGCGAAAGCGCTTAGATTTGTCTATGCACAAGATTCAGCGCTATATAAGTACCATTATTATTATTATTATTATTATTATTATTATTATTATTATTATATGAACAATACAGCGAGCTTTTTATCATTTCTCTCTATTCACTCTTCTCCATCACCCAAACTTTTTACACACTCTGACGCTCGCTCCTCCGATCGATCTAAAAAGGCATCTTTCGTTCCCTGGCGGAATAATCCTTCTGTCCTAAAACGTGATTGTTCCCCCCCCCCTCCCCCCCCCTCCATCCCCACGAAATACTGTTACTGCCGGTAACTATTTAATAAGCTCACGCAGCAGACAGGAGATTTGCATGGGAGCGAAGGAACTCCCACCCATGCAAACCGCCGATTATGGTTCGAGCGGAAGGGTGCAGATACTTGTCACAGGAAAGTAAAGATCGCTGAGGAAAAGAATCTGTCTTTGTGATAGTCTGCCCCCCCCCCCCCCCCCCCCCCCCCCCCCCCCCCACACACACACACACCGTCTCTCTGTCTCTTTCTGTCTGTCTGTCTCTCTCTGATCCATCCCTCTGTTTCTTCGTCCATCTGTCTTTCTGTCGCTCTGACTCTGTCTGCCGTTCTCTCTCTCTCTCTCTCTCTCTCTCTCTCTCTGTGTGTGTGTGTGTGTGTGTGTGTGTGACTCTGTGTGTAAGAAACAGACACACACTCTTACGAGTAAAGCATACATATACGTGTTCTCTATATGTCCTGTTTGTCTCTTGCGTTTCTTGGCTTCCTCTCTCTCTCTTTCTCTCCCTCTCTCTTTCTGTCTCTCTCTCTCCCTCTCTCTTTCTCTCTCTCTTCCTCTCTCTTTCTCTCCCCCCTCTCTCTCCCTCTCTCTTTCTCTCGCTCCCTCTCTCTCTTTCTCTCTCTCTCTCTCCTTGTTCGCCTCGCTTTCTTTCTGCTCGAACAATTCACATAAAACACGGAGGAAGCAAGTGTATTATTTTCCTTCCGATGTTCGGGACTGTTTTATTGCCCTTTCTCAGGGTACGACCCCAGAATACAGACTTTGTGCTGTCTTTGTAAGATTCCCCCCAAGCTGCTCATCTCGAAACCGTCCTTTCTTCCTTAACCCCCCACCCACCCCTCCCCCCCAGCCCACCTCATCCCCGTTCACTTTCAAACACAACGGCAATCGACTAGTTCTGCTGCACTCTCAGCGTGAGCAGTTCACAGAGAGCTAGTTATGTATGTCAAGCTGCCATGAGACCAGCCGAAAGAGAAGATCCTGCTCCGCCGCTCTGAGTTAATCACTTGTAATTTAGACAATATGAAATTAAAATTGTAAGAAATATAATTCGTTTCTTCTGTTTAGTCACATTGTTGGAGTTCTCTGCCACCTGTTCATCATCTGAAAGCTTTAAAAGATATCTGTGTAATTGTTGTCCATCCTCAATCTTCTTACTGCAAACTAGTCGATCCCAAGAAAACTCTGTTATTTTCTTACATGTTTCAAAGGAACTGCGTTGGGAATATTGTAATCACGTGCGTCCATGTGTTGATAATATTTTCAACTATTAAGTATCCAGCGACCATTTTTCATCGTTATTCAGGTATTCTATTCGTGTTTTGATAATGCTTCATGCATTTTAAGAAAAGTTGTAATTTGGTCTGCTACTTAAAGATAATAAAAGTCGAAATCGTGTCCATGCCATAGTATCTCAGTCCCTTGATATAATGCCGGACGTTTCAGAATTTCAAAGTGGGATGCAGAGTGAGGGGTATACGGGACCTTGCAGATGCCAACTTGCTCCGTGAGGAACGGTTCTCTGTCATATCAGTGCTGGGATCTCTGGGTTCACCCATTCTGTAATGTTTTCTGTCCAACTCTGTCCCTGCCTGCCAAGTCGTCTGCCACCCTCCAGGGCCCCTTACAGAATAGAGAATTGTATTGAGTAATATGCTGTGGCTAATAACCTGGCCAAAACATTGTCGTTTTTGTGGGGTTTTTTTCTTTTCGATTGTTGCCAAGAGAGATTCCTGGGGGCCAGACAGTGTAATGACCTGGCTTCACACGAAGTATTGTGGTCAAACGAGAAATCCGGGGTTAGGTGGTATCTGTGGACTTTGGGCTGAAATGTCTGGTTCTGTGTTCATATCAGCCAACGTTTACAGCTGTGCAGAATGCGGACAATGAGAAGCACGGTTTTTCATTTTTCTTGTTGTTATTTTTGTTGTGGTTTCTCTTTCAGACGTTGGTTAGTTTCTACAAAACTGCTGCTAGATGGGGTAACCAGTTCTTGATCTCGGCTGTTTGAGCGACCGTCTTCAATGCTAAAGTCACCTTGACCTATCAACAAATTAAATAGGTTTTGAAATATCTACATTTGTAACAAACAAACAAACCCAAACAAATTCCCTGCTAAAGCCCCCTTGACTTACCATCAACTTGAATAGGTTTTGAAATATATATTTTTGTAACCCTTTTGTTAAAGTTGTTGAAAGGTCAAGGTGACTGTAGCATTGAAATTGGTTTTTGTTTGTTTGTTTTCACAATCATTGCATTTTCTCTGTGCTCACCTTCCCATATTTTGCGAAGTGAGGAACACCATGTGTTCCTGTACGGGAAAACCCAACACAACACCTGGCGGCAGAATCAGATCAGGATCATGTCTGTGTGGCCGTGCACCGAGTGGTTACTCAAGGGGTACGGCACAAAAGACCTAACTAATTGATTGATTGAATGAAAGGATAGACAAGATCCCACGCACAGGCCAGGAACATATAGAGGCCAGTCACAAATGGGGTTTTCTATTGTTTTATTTACAATAGTTACATGGAGAAAAACTAAGAGAAGAAGATATCTAGGAGAACTAAGAAGAAGAAGACAAGAACTAAGAGAAGATAAAAAGAGAAGAAGAAATGAGAAGAGGACAATGGTGTTCAGTGATAGATTTCTAAATGATTCCTGAACCGATTTACGTCGGATAAGTTGCAAAAGAAAGAGCTCAACACCTACTTTATAATGAGTATAAAATGAAGTGTTGGTTATTTAAGATAAATTTATAATCTTAATTTAAGTCACCTGAACAGGGTCAGTTTTAACGAGCTCATCACTGAAAATTACAAACTGCGTTAGATCAGTTTAACGTAGGCGAACATAAATGGAATAGATTTAAAGATGGAATTAAGACGATTCTGCCAGTATATAATACTAGTAGTTTACTGATCTGACAAAAGAGCTATTAATTAAATACTGTGGAACAGAAACACAAGTTTGCTCTCAGCCAATGACGTATCGCGACGCGACACTGGTCGAGCAGTCAGCAGGTGGTGTGGCCAGGACAAAATGATGTAAGCAGAGTGACGTCACATATTCTGTGCAAGGGTTAGGAGAGAAAACGTCGTCTGCTCTGGCTTGTGCGTGAATAGTGTTGGAGCAAGCATAGCGCGCTTGGTCACACCTGTAAGGCGGCGGACTTGTTAGTCGTGTTTTGGTAAGCTTACGAGTGCTATCGGCATCATATTCTCATTTAATATGAATGCGAACTTTCATTTCTCCGATGTTGAAATTGATGCACTTATGCTGTCAAACGCACACTCTCGAGAATATTGAATTTCATTTTGTCAAGTTATGAATGAATCGCTCTTCTTAAAGCAAAGAAAGATCGTATTAACTTCGCTTCGAAATATTTTCTTGAGATTATTTACCTTTTCTGCATTGGCAAACAACAGGAATGACAACAATAGATTCGCAGTTTTCTCGCCTCAGTCAACAGGAATGACAACAATAGATTCGCAGCTTTCTCGCCTCAGTCAACAGGAATGACAACAATAGATTCGCAGTTTTCTCGCCTCAGTCAACAGGAATGACAACAATAGATTCGCAGTTTTCTCGCCTCAGTCAGTGTTGTTTTCGCTCGTAAAGAAACGAAATCATATGGATTTGGAAATTACAATTTTTGAAAATGTTTAATCTGATATTGATCTTAGTCCCTCATGTGAAAACCTGACGTTATGACTAACAACAATGCCAAATAACCCAAAGAAATCTTTGTCTTTCGCAGTCTTATGCGACATGCCATTACCTTGAGAACGATGACTATCATAAACAAACGCGTTGAAAAGTGTATGTATATGTATTTGCGTTTTTGTCTGCGTGTTTGTAAGGAGGGACTGTCATGGCCACGACGGGATCATCGTTTGTTTCATTTCTCCCCCATTGATGGTGGCTTCTGGACTCAACGTCATCCTTGTGTACATACTTTCATGTGTTACTTTTGATACCTTTATTGATTAGCCTTAAAGGTTTTATTCTTTGTTCCTGTTTCATTAAACTTCACTATTATAGCTGAATCAGATAAGAAAAACATGCGAAAACAAAACAACCCCCCCCCCCCGCCCCCCGAAAAAAAAACAACAAAAAAAACAAACACATCTACGCACACATACACACACGCACGCGCACATGCGATTACGTGTGTGTGTGTGTGTGTGTGTGTGTGAGAGAGAGAGAGAGAGAGAGAGAGAGAGAGAGAGAGAGAGAAGCTACTTTATAATTTTCGTTTTCTTTTTTCGTTGCATTGCGGATGTGATGTCCTTGCTTGCAAGTGTGTATGTGCCGTCTCGTAATTGCATGTGTGTTTGTGCTCGTGCGTGCGCGCGCGTTTATGTGTGTTTGTGTGTGTGATAAAAAGTTAGAGAGTGTGAGAGGGAGACAGAGAGAGAGGCAAAGAGAGAGAGAGAGAGAGGAGAAAAAGGCCGAAGGCTAATTAGAGTGGGGACATTATCACAGTCATTCATCACCATTTTTCTTTATTGATTCCCTCCTCCATCTTTTCTCTCTGTTTCCTGTCTCTCTATAATTCTGTCTGTCTCTGTCTCTCTGTGTCCCTGTCTCTTTTGCCTCTCTGTGTCGCTATTTCTCTGTCTCTGTCTCTCTGTCTCACACCCCCCCCTCTTCTCTCTCCCTGTCTCTCTCTTCTAATGATATATGGGATATGCCAAAAAGCTTATAAGGCTTGAGAAAATCTAACATCGTGACCTTTTTTTTTTTTTTTTTTTTTTTTTTTACATTGCTAAAGTGTTTCATCACGTTTCCACGGGTTTCTTTTGCTATTTGTAATTCATTTCGATACTTCCTTGCCTTTAACTTTCTTTTCATTTTTTTATCTTTGTCTTTGTTGTTGTCTTATTTTGTTGCTGTAAAGGTTTCTTTTACCTCTTCTCCTTTATTTATCTAATCATTTGTTTATCTATTCATTTATTTATGCATCAGTTTATTTATTTATTTATTTATTCATTTATCTATTTGTTTATTATTTATTTAGTTATCTATTTATTTATTACTCATTTATTTATTTATTCGTTTATTTTATTTTTTTTTATTTTTTTTAGAATGTGAATACCTCTTCTCCTTTATTTATCTATTTATTATTGATCTATTCATTTATTGATTCATCAGTTTATTTATTTATTATTCATTCATTCATTCATTCATTTATTTATTCGTTTATCTTCTTTTTTTTTAACAATGTGAATGTTGACTCGTCTGTTGTCTGTTGGGCACTATTGTCTGCTTTAAAATCCAGTTGTCCCCCTTACTTCTCTCTCATTTTGTATAAAATAGGTTTCAGGCTCTGTCTTAGGCGTAGAGTTTTATGCATTATTCAGCATTTATTTCTTCTTCTTTTTTTTTTCTCTGCAGATTTGGTGTAGCGCGTTATGGATCAGCCCGCATCTTTCAGACTGCACGTGAAACTGAAAATTGAGGAGCCAGAGCGTGGGGTATGTCTGTACAGGACATCTGTCTGTCTGTCTGTCTGTATCGCTGTTTCTCTGTCTCTGTTTCTCTGTCTCCCTCTGTCTTTCTTTCACTTCTTCGTTCTCACCCTCTCTCTCTATTCATCTATATATTTATTTATGTATGCTTACTCCTCATACCCTCATTCCTGTCTCCCTCCCTCTCTTTAACTCACTCAGTACGGCCAGTCCTCTCTTCTCCTCTACACAGACCCCTCGGATGTCCAGTGGGTGTCTGAATGACCCAGCCTTTAGATTCCGTCGTCAGAACTGTGGTATTCTTTGTCAATATTCACCTCTTCAGTATAAGAGCGTTCTGCTTGCAATATTTTGATGATGGTAATTGGGGTGAAACTTTGTTAACGTCGTCTCTTTCGCCGTTCGTATGGAGAGAGTTAAAATCTTTGAATATAAAAACGTTTAAAGTTCTGAGTTCTGCTTTCCCCTCTCCTTCTCTCTCTCTCTCTCTCTCTCTCTCTCTCTCTCTCTCTCTCTCTCTCTCTCTCTCTCTCTCTGTGTGTCTGTGTCTCTGTCTCTGTCTGTCTGTCTCTTTCTCTCTGTGTCTCTCCCTCTCTCTGTACCTTTCGTACTTTTCATTCTTGTATTGTCCTCTGTTTTTGCACGTCCTTGGGTTGGTTTGTCTATCGCTCACTGTCTGTCTCACATTTTATGTTCAGAGCAGGTGTGTTAGATGGTCAGAAGTGACAGAGAGAAAGAAAGAGAGAGAGAGAGAGAGAAAGAGACAGGGAGAGAAAGAGAGAGGGAGACAAAGTCAAAGGCATACA
>NC_134876.1:87288731-87303731 GCF_041734735.1 Babylonia areolata
CTTCAGTCTTTCTCAGTTTGTCTGTCTGATCGACTGTCTGTCTGCGTGTCTGTCTGTCTCTCTCTTTGTATGTATATATATATATATATATATATATATATATTACACACACACACACACACACACACACACACACACACATATATATATATATATATATATATATATATATATATATATAAATTATAGATAGATAGATATATGGGGGGCGGGGGGTGGGGGGGGGGGGCGGCTAGGGGCTGTATGGGTGTGTCGTTGGGGATGTGTGAACATGTGTATTCGTATTTGTGTGTTTTTGCGTCCATGCGTATGTATTTGTTTGTCAGTGTGAATGTGCATGCATCTGTGTGTGTGTGTGTGTGTGTGTGTGTTAGTGCGCGCGCGCGCGCGCGCGTTAGCGTGTGTCTGTTTGTGTGTAACACTCTATCTGTCTCTATACCCGTCTGGCTCTATATCTGTCTGTCTCTCTCTGTTTGTTTCTCCGTCCCTGTGTATCTCTCTGTCTCACTCTTCCTACCCTCCCCCCCCCCCCCCACCGTTTTATAACATAAATTGATCTGTTTGCATCAAACTGTAGATAGGTAATCAACGTTGTGATTTTGGAGTATATTCATATGCATGAGTATAGAACATGCCAGTGACAGATACAGGTGTTCTTAGCTAAACATAGAACTGGTTGTATCAACTGAGAAAGATCCGTACCGTTCGACCATATCTGACTGCTGAAGCAACCTCTCAGCTTGTCTGTTCCTTGATTCTCAGTCGTATTGACTACTGCAATTCACTACTCACTGGTTTGCCCTCTGATTTGTTATCACGCCTTCAGATGATCTTGAACGATGCTGCCAGAGTCGTTCTCAAAATTTCAAATAAAAAAAGATCATGTTACCCCTCTTTTGTGTCAGCTTCATTGGTTGCCCATCCAGTACAGAATTAAGAACAAAATTGGCATATTGGCTTATCGCCACTTTGAAGGCTCCCTCCCATCTTACTAATCTTCTGTCCTTCATATTAACACTCCATCCCGTTCTCTCAGGTCTTTTGGAGAAAAGCTCCTTCGGGTCCCTAAAGTCTCTTCAAAGACATTTGGTCAAAGGGCTTTTCTGCATCAAGAAACTTCTCTTTGGGATTCTCTTCCTCTGGATCTCTGGCACTCATCAACTCTGTCCTCCAACTCTGTCCTTTTTCAAAAGTAGACTGAAAGCCCACCTGTTCAAAATGGCCATTGGATGTGACGAAGCATAGTTCTTTGTCTCCTCCCACCCACTGCACTCCATATGTGTCTCTCTTCCATTGTAGTATTCCTGTGGTGTGTGTGCTTGTGGGTTTGTGTTTGAGCGCGCGCGTTGAGTCAAAAAGTGATTCAAGTAGACAATATATATATATATATATATTTCTCATTGTGATTTATACTTACGTCACACAATATCAGATATATACAGCGCACCTACTCACCACATATCTCTCAGTCTCTGTTGTTTCCATCTCTCAATCTCTGTGTGTTTGTCTATCTCTGTTTCTCTTTCTGTTTCCTATCGTGTGTGTCTGTCTCTCTGTGTCTGCCCCTCTCCACGGACACAGAGACACTGACACACAGAGACAAGCACACACACACACACACACACACACACACACACACACACACACACACACACACACACACACACACACACACTTCACAGATAGGGAGAGAGAGAGAGAGAGAGAGAGAGAGAGAGAGAGAGAGAGAGAGAGAGAAGCGATCTCCCTACCTCCCTAGAGAGGGAGGGGAAGATAGAGAGAGAGAGAGAGAGAGAGAGAGAGAGAGAGAGAGAGAGAGAGAGAGTCTTGACGCTAGCGACAACCATGTCGGTAACACTAGCGTCTGCGAGACCAACACGTGGACCTGATTGGAAGTAAGGAAAGGGAAGAAGTAGGGAGAGCCATGGAGGAGGATAGGATAGGGGAATTGTTTCATCTTTGTCCACTCCCAATGTGCACACACTCCATTTCTTTCAGAGCAAGAGAAGTGATTTTATTAATCCCTGTAGTGCGATACAGGAGAAAAAAAACCCCAAACAAACCAGTTTTGTTCGACATTTCCATTACTCAGAAATGATTCCAGTAGATAGTATAGCTTGAACGTACTTCGTTATTGTTCGTGTTTTTTACTTGCGTAATGTCCGTCAACTCAGTACAGCATACAGAAACGGGTGCATCAGTTGTTGTTTTTTTCCCCCTGTCTGTTGAAAGGCTGTAGAAGGTAATCCCACCCCCTCTACTCCGCTCTGTCTCTGTTGAAAGGCTGTAAAAGGTTATCCCACCCCCTCTCTACTTCGCTCTGTGTCTGTCTGTTGAAAGGCTGTAAAAGGTAATCCCACCCCCTCTACTTCGCTCTGTGTGTGTCTGTTGAAAGGCTGTAAAAGGTAATCCCACCCCCTCTACTTCGCTCTGTCTCTTTCTGTTGAAAGGCTGTAAAAGGTAATCCCACCCCCTCTACTCCGGTCTGTCTCTGTCTGTTGAAAGGCTGTAAAAGGTAATCCCAACACCTCTACTTCGCTCTGTCTCTGTCTGTTGAAAGGCTGTGAAAGGTTATCCCACCCCCTCTGCTCCGCTCTGTTTCTGTCTCTGTTGAAAGGCTGTAAAAGGTAATCCCACCCCCTCTACTCCGCTCTGTCTCTGTCTGTTGAAAGGCTGCAAAAGGTAATCCCACCCCCTCTACTTCGCTCTGTCTCTGTTGAAAGGCTGTAAAAGGTAATCCCACCCCCTCTACTCCGCTCTGTCTATGTCTGTTGAAAGGCTGTAAAAGGTAATCCCACCCCCTCTACTTCGCTCTGTCTCTGTCTGTTGAAAGGCTGTAAAAGGTAATCCCACCCCCTCTACTCCGCTCTGTCTCTGTCTGTTGAAAGGCTGTAAAAGGTAATCCCACCCCCTCTACTTCGCTCTGTCTCTGTCTGTTGAAAGGCTGTAAAAGGTAATCCCAACACCTCTACTTCGCTCTGTCTCTGTCTGTTGAAAGGCTGTGAAAGGTTATCCCACCCCCTCTGCTCCGCTCTGTTTCTGTCTCTGTTGAAAGGCTGTAAAAGGTAATCCCACCCCCTCTACTCCGCTCTGTCTCTGTCTGTTGAAAGGCTGCAAAAGGTAATCCCACCCCCTCTACTTCGCTCTGTCTCTGTTGAAAGGCTGTAAAAGGTAATCCCACCCCCTCTACTCCGCTCTGTCTATGTCTGTTGAAAGGCTGTAAAAGGTAATCCCACCCCCTCTACTTCGCTCTGTCTCTGTCTGTTGAAAGGCTGTAAAAGGTAATCCCACCCCCTCTACTCCGCTCTGTCTCTGTCTGTTGAAAGGCTGTAAAAGGTAATCCCACCCCCTCTACTTCGCTCTGTCTCTGTCTGTTGAAAGGCTGTAAAAGGTAATCCCACCCCCTCTACTTCGCTCTGTCTCTGTCTGTTGAAAGGCTGTAAAAGGTAATCCCACCCCCTCTACTTCGCTCTGTCTCTGTCTCTGTTGAAAGGCTGTAAAAGGTAATCCCACCCCTCTCTGCTTCGCTCTGTCTGTCTGTTAAAAGGCTGTAAAAGGTAATCCCACCCCTCTACTCCGCTCTGTCTCTGTCTGTTGAAAGGCTGTAAAAGGTAATCCCACCCCTCTACTCCGCTCTGTCTCTGTCTGTTGAAAGGCTGTAAAAGGTAATCCCACCCCCTCTACTCCGCTCTGTCTCTGTTGAAAGGCTGAAAAACGTAATCCCACCCCCTCTATTTCGGTCTGTCTGTTGAAAGGCTGTAAAAGGTAATCCCACCCCCTCTACTTCACTCTGTCTCTGTCTGTTGAAAGACTGAAAAAGGTAATCCCACCCCTTTACTCCGCTCTGTCTCTGTCTCTGTTGAAAGGCTGTAAAAGGTAATCCCACCCCCTCTACTTCACTCTGTCTCTGTCTGTTGAAAGACTGAAAAAGGTAATCCCACCCCTTTACTCCGCTCTGTCTCTGTCTCTGTTGAAAGGCTGTAAAAGGTAATCCCACCCCTTTACTCCGCTCTGTCTCTGTCTGTTGAAAGGCTGTAAAAGGTAATCCCACCCCTCTACTTCACTCTGTCTCTGTTGAAAGGCTGTAAAAGGTAATCCCACCCCTTTACTCCGCTCTGTCTCTGTCTGTTGAAAGGCTGTAAAAGGTAATCCCACCCCCTCTACTCCGCTCTGTCTCTGTCTGTTGAAAGGCTGTAAAAGGTAATCCCACCCCCTCTACTCCGCTCTGTCTCTCTCCAACTGCCTTCCTGTCTGTCTCTTTGTACGTCTCTCTCTCTTATTCATATATAAGTCAGTCATGCTGTACGGCTCAGAGACATGGCGCACTACCAAGACCAACAGGAACAAACTCCAGACATTTGTCAACAGATGCCTGCGCAACATTCTGAACATCAGGTGGCCTGAAATCATCTCAAATGAAGACCTCTGGGACAGAACCAAACAAGCACCCATAGAAGAAGAAATCAAAAAGAGAAAGTGGGGGTGGATAGGCCACACGTTGCGCAAGTCACCACTCAACATCACTCGCCAGGCACTTGACTGGAACCCCCAAGGCAAACGCAAAGTTGGCAGACCCAGGCAGACTTGGAGAAGAAGTACGGACACTGAAGTGAAGGCAGCCGGAATGACGTGGGCCCAGATAAAGAGGATCGCCCCAAACCGTGTCCGTTTGGAGGAGTGCTGTTGCGGCCCTTTGTTCCCGAGCGGAGCTATAGGCATAAGTCAAGTAAGTCATATATATATATATATATATATATATATATATATATATATATATATATATATATATATATATATATATATATATAGGGTGTCCCCCAAAAAAGTGAACAGCTTTTTGACAAGTATTTTCTCAGTGATTGAGAAACCGAATTCAATGGAAATTTTCACACAGTAATCTTAGTGCATTATCAACAAGTCTGTAAAATATCTAAATGTTCGGACGCAAAAAATGCACCATATATATATACAAATCACACACACACACACGCACACGCACACACACACACACACACACATATATATATATATATATATATATATATATATATATATATAGAGAGAGAGAGAGAGAGAGAGAGAGAGAGAGAGATGTGTGTGTGTGTGTGTGTATCTTCTTTACTCATCTACTGAGATGCACGTACGCAGAGACAGTAAGACAGACGGACAGACTGACAGACAGAAGGAAGGACAGAAAACACCCCCAACATCCGAGAAAGAGAGAGAGTGTTGTTGGTCATGACTCTTGTCGACAACTGTGGCGGCGGTAATGCCAGAGACTGAAAGACCAGTGCTAAGAATTGATTGGAAGAAGCGGAAGGGGGTAGGGGAGGGGCGAGAGGGAAAGGGCTGGAGGAGAGAGTGACGGAGGTGAGAGTGGTGGCAGGCCGGTGGTGGAATTGCTTCATCTTTGTCAACTCCCAGAGTCTACGCTCTACGTTATTTCCTCCCCCCGTAACAGGAGAGGTGCTTTGCGAAATGAATCCCTGTAGGTGCGTCACTGTGAACGATGACAAACGACACAGAATAAATAGGATTCCATGCTGTATGAAAATGCCATCACTCTTGAAGACATTTGACTGTATGATTATTAGTATTATTGTTACTGTTATTACTATATCATTATTATTATAATTATTATTGTAAGTAGTAGTAGTAGTAGTTTTTCTTTTTCATATTTGCGCTATGTCCATCAAATGTTTACAAAAAACCGAATACGAGCAAGGAAAGAGTGCGATAACAGAATCATGAAAGTAAAGGTTTTATCTCACTGGGCGCTGAATGTGACCTTTCTTGTATTCATAAGGACACGGCCATGAAAATAAATGTTTATATATATATATATATATATATATATATATATACATATATATGTCTCTCTCTCTGTGTCTGTCTGTCTCTCTCTCTGTGTCTGTCTGTCTGTCTGTCTGTCTGTCTCTCTCTCTGTGAAAAGTATTTGCGAGACAAATGTTCGAGACAGGAATGTGTTTGTTCTGTATTATCAGCATACTCTGTGTAGAATATTAAGGACCAAAAGGATATGCCAGTCTTGGATAAAAGATAGTTTGCGTTTGCACATGTCTTCTGCCATTGCTGCTGTGTGCGCATGTCAAACGATTGGTATAAGGACCAGTTCAGAACTTCCTTTTTTGAGGAAGAATCTGGGTTTTTTTTTTCCCCACCTACCTTTTATTTCCCTGAGTGCTACCTGAATCAGTAGCATGAGCAGCATTGACTTGAAGTTGTGTTGCTTGTGAATGGACAGAGTTGCATTTGTTTGTTGTTTGTTTAATTCTTTGCTATAGATTCCCTCTTTAATTCAATTTATTTTCTTCTATTTTATTGTTTAATTCTTTGCTATAGATTCCCTCTTTATTTCAGTTTATTTTCTTCTATTTTATTTTACTTTTTTTTTAAACAGTTGTCTTTTTTGTGCTTGATATTTTCTTACCTTCTGTACAGCTTCTTTTTTGTACATCACTGACACATGTTTTAAAAATGTTAGAAAGTTTGTTTTTTTCTTTTCATTCTTTGTCTTATCTGGACTTGATAAATCGGTACCTTTACTGATTTCTAGTTTTAGCGCCCAGTAAATGTCAGCGATCCATTTGGAGTTGTTTTGCTGTAATGCCTTTTATTCTCCAATGACTGGACGGAATTGCCAGAGTCAGAGGAATACCCAAGGTCGATGTGACTGACTGCAAATGTCAATGTGCCTTTTTTCTATTTTCTAGAAATCGGTATTCTAAGTACGGCACACACACACATACAAACTCACGAGCTTGCGCAGAATCAAACAGGCTCAAATCAATAAACCAACCAATAAATCAAACAACTAACGAAATAAACAAAACAGGTAAACTAGCAACTTTTTCGTTTTCGTTTTTTTTGGGTTTTTTTTCTTTTTCTCAAATTCTGTTTATAATATTTTGGTTATATTTTCGGTTTTTTTTTGTTTTGTTTTTTTTAGGAATGAGTGATGATCTCTATTCTACTTTCCCTATTGCCCTTAAGGGGGAGAAACTTTTGATCGTTACCTTCCCTGTTGTGTTGGCCATTTCTGTGTCCAAATAATATATTGTGTTTTTCTCATGAGTGATGCGATGGGGTGTTTGTTTTTTGTTTTGTTTTCTTTATAAATTGTTTTTGTGTTTAAATGGAATGAGTGTGCTTTCCCTCGTGAGCAATGTTCTCGGTTCCTTTCATGGCAATTCCCCCAAGTCTTTTTTTGTTGTTGTGTGTGTGTGTGTGTGTGTGTGTGTGTGTGAGTGTGAGTGAGTGAGTGAGTGAGTGAGAGAGAGAGAGAGAGAGAGAGAATGAAAACGGACGCTGGCTGTGATTGTGTTTATGAGATGGTGTTATGGATGGTGGTGTGATCTACCAAGGGGCAAGAGCTAGACTGAATACGCGATGATTGAATGAGTGGGTGACTGAGTGACCAACTGACTGACTAAAACGTATGAATGGTACGATGATGTCTGCTGAAGAATGAACAGCCCCCCCCCCCCCCCCTCTCTCTCTCTCTCTCTCTGCGTGTGTCTCTGTCTCGCTAGCGACCTGTCTCTGTATGCGTCCCTCTCGGGGAGACGTTCGCTTGTCGTTTCCATCCATTACCGATAAACTACCAGTGCACGGTTGTATTGAGAGAGAGGGGGACGTGGTGCGTGCATCACGAGGTCTCAGAACCAGGGAGGTGGAGGGTTGGGGGGGCCGGGGGGGAGGGGGAGGAGAGACATTTAGATATAGCAAAATCAACAGTTTTATGATACTGTATGTACTCGACCATTCCCCCTTCCTCTCTCTCTCTCCATGTCTTTGTCTCTCTGTCTGTCTGATTGTCTGTCTGTCTGTCTCTGTCTCTCTCTGTCTCACTCTCTTTAAACCAGGCACACAAATATGAATTTAAACAGATGCAAGTACACACATATACATTTATTCATACATGCGCGGGCGCGGGCGCGGGCGCTCACACACACACACACACACACGCACGCACGCACGCACGCACGCACACACACACACACACACACACAAAACACAACACCAGCACAACACCAGCACAACACCACACAACACAACACCACACAACACAATAGCACACCACAGCACACCACACAAAAGCACACCACACAACAGCACACAACAGCACACAACAGCACACCACACCACACCACACCACACACCACACAACACAACACAACAGCACACAACACAACACAACAGCACACAACACAACAGAACACAACAGCACACAACACGACACGACAGCACACGACACGACAGCACACGACAGCACACAACACAACACAACACAACACAGCAGCACACAACACAACAGCACACAACACAACACAACAGCACACAACACAACAGCACACAACACAACAGAAACAGAAACACGCGCGAACAGAGAGAGCGAGCGAGCGAGAGAGAGAGAGAGAGACAGACAGACAGACAGACAGACAGACAGAGATAATAGAAAGGCAGATACAGAGAGTATGGGTGGGTAGGGGTGTCAGGGGCGAGAGAGCGGGGAGGGGGGGGGGGGTAAATTCCATACACCACAGTCTCAGTATTGCTGAGTGGGAAAAAAAATGTCTTCAACACCACCACCACCACCATCATCATCATCATCATCATCATCGTTTTCTGGGTTGTTCCAATAGAGGGTTTTTATGAAGAGATGAAAGAAGCTTTTTGCCGAGTGAGCTTGCACGTATCGTGGCGCTCAGAAGTGAGAATATCCGTTATGGCGCGTTGATCCCCTCGGCCATTTGATTTTCGTCTGTTTGCTTCATTATTCTATCTGACTTTCATGTTTAGGATGATAGTGCTGTTGAGTGCATTTTTCTTTTTGTACCATTTGTTTCCCTTTAAGAACACATTTTGTTTCTTTTAATCTTCTTTCTTTTTTTAGAATTCATGTTGTTGTTGTTGTTGTTTTTTTTGTTTTGTTTTTTTAACTGGTTTCTTTCCTACTGTTTCTTCCCCTTTGTTGTCCCACCCTCCCACCTCTCTCTCTCTCTCTGTCTCTCTGTCTCTCTCCTCTCTCTCTCTCTCTCTCTCTCTCTCTCTCTCTCTCTCTGAGTTCTGAGTTCTCTCTCTCTCACTTTGTTTCAGTCACGTATGGTCTTACGCTATCTTTTCTTTGTTTTTTTTCTTTCTTTCTTTCTTTCTTTCTTTCCTTTTTCGCTCTTTTTCTTGCTTTCCTTCATCCTATCCTGTTGCATTTTTTTGATTACTTGTGTGTTATCCATTTCCTTGGCATTTTTCGCATTCTATCCGTCGCGACATCCAGAAAGTGACAGCAAATAGCAATCAGTGATCGCAGCTGCCCTGAATCTAAACTGAGTGACCCTCGTTCATTAACTGATGATAAATGTTGAATTTTTCCCCTTTAAATACGGAATGAATGTTTGATGACAAACGTCCCGATTATCAAAATCAAGAAAGAAACAAAATAAACCCACACAAGAGTCAGTGCCTCAGCTTGAAATGTTGTGTTTAGTGTTTTTGTGTCGATACTTTTGTTGACGTTTGGATTCACTCCTATTTTATCGTCTCTACAGGCACATACCATTCTCTGTTTGGGTAGAGATGAAATAGAAATGGGAGTTATATTTTGTTTTAACCACTTTATTGCACTCCGTTTGAATATTTCACCCAGATCTGCAGTCAGATGTGTGCCCAATCATTGTTGTGGGTGTGCATTCATGTTTTGAAACTCGGTAGAAGTTTTTCTTTTTTAATTGTCAATGAAAAGCAAGAAAATCTTGATGTAGAGAAACAAAACATGATGGGATACGTTTTGCTCCTATTCTCCGCTGCCGTAAAATACAACTGCAACTGCAACAATAATAATTATAATGTTAACAACAAAGGTGATGCGACTTAAGCATCCAACCAGTGAAGCAAACTGGTTATTCATTGCTGTAATTCAATGCTTGTTTAACTCTTTCCATACGAACGGCGAAAGAGACGACGTTAACAGCGTTTCACCCCAATTACCATCATCAAAATATTGCAAGCGGAAGGCTCTTATACTGAAGACGTGAATGTTGACAAAGAATACCACAATTCTGACGACGGAAGCTAAAGGTTGGGTCATTCAGACACCCACTGGACATCCGAGGGGTCTGTGTAGAGGAGAAGAGAGGACTGGCCGTACTGAGTGAGTTAATCCAAAAGTGACGCCGTAAATACTGTCCCTCCCCTTTAATGGGCAAATTACTGTGTTATTTATACCTTCCAAAGTAAAACAGATGCCTTTACCCTAGAGAGTTTAAAACCAGACACCAGGACAGAAAGCAAATCGGTTTCAGATAAATTGTGTAACATGATGACGGGCGCAATAGCCGAGTGGTTAAAGCGTTGGACTGAGGGTCCCGGATTCGAATCTCGGAAATGGCGCTTGGTGGGCAAAGTGTGGAGGATTTTCCGATCTCCCAGATCAACACATGTGCAGACCTGCTTGTGACTAAACCCCCTTCGTGTGTATACGCTAGCAGAAGATCAAATACGCGCGTTAAAGATCCTGTAATCCTTGTCAGCGTTCGATAGATTTTGGAGACAAGAACAGACCCAGCATAACGGAGTATTGCTGCCTATATGGCAGAGAGAAAAAAAGACGTAAACATGAAAAAGCCCGCTCGAGAACAGACGAGTGAACGTGGAAGTTGGAGCTCACGAACGGAGAGGAAGAAGAAGAAGAGTGTAACATGATAACTGGTCACATTATGCTAATAGAACCTAGAGGGTACAAGTAACGTTCCTCGTGAATGTTCAAAATCAGGGTCCAGTTTTATGTCACGTGCGGGGTTGTGCGTACGGGACTCCTAAGTGGGCCATGTGTTGGCAGTCAACTGCCCAGGCTTTTCCATCCTTTTCCATGTTGATGGCCTGGGCGATTAACATTCATGAAATGGAAGAATTCTCTTGTGGAATGTGCATCATTCGAGAAGGCAGATGTCAACTGGATCTTTATTTATGTGTTGTTGTTGTTGTTGTTTTTTATCGTGTGATCGACGTTACTTATAACTCAGGACAAGGGACAGCTGATTCACTGAATAAAAAACTGAACATTTGAATGAAGGGACTGGGGATTAGATGATATTTTTACTCCATCGCTATCTCTCGCTCACTTTGCGAACAATAGAAACGAATAAGATGTACGTTTTATTTGGTCTCAAATGACTTTAAGTAACATAATAGAACCATTCGTACCACTGAAGTTTTACAAATATCGAAGCCAGTTTCGAGTAAGGATGCTCATGGCAATCCACAAAAGAAAGGATATATTACCTAAGGAATGTATTGCTTTATTTATATAACGCCATTTTGTTGCGTTCCGTTATAAAATCGTGTTGCGTGTTTGTTGTTGTTGATTCTTATTGTGCAAACTATCTTATGTTTTTGTGAGCTGCATCCCCTCATCTTCACCAGGTCAACAGCCTTTACCAATACATTATTCGTATCCATGCTCATACCCATCTCTCTCTCTCTCTCTCTCTCTCTCTCTCTCTCTCGTTCTCGCTCTCCGCTCATCTACCTTTCTCCGATACACTCACACACATACACACCTAACACTGCGACCCCCGCCCCCCACCCCCCCAAAAAACAAAAAAAAACAAAAAAACAAACAAAAAAACCCCACAAAAAGCAGACACACACACACACACACACACACACACACAGACACACACACACGCACGCACGCACGCACGCAAAAATATGACACGCATACAGAGCGAGAGAGAGACGCACGCAAAAATATGAGGGGGGGTGGGGGGGGGGACATAGTGAGACTCAAAGACCTTTTCCTAGAAGCGCAAGGATATTCGAGAAGGGAAGAAAAAGGTTGTTGTCAAAGGAATGTTTGAGCGATCCACTGGGATAAAAGCGAGTTACGCCACCAAAATCCGGGTACGAAAAACTGTTTCATCTGTCACGTGGGGGTCGATCTGTCCAATCGCCGAGACCGTTGGCCAATGGAAGGGCAGGGGTCGGCTTTGAAGTGCTGTGGAGGCACTGTAGAGAGGTCAAAAATATTCATATACTACTATCTATAGTTCCGGGACTACATCATCGTTCTGGACACCCGATTTCGTTTTTTGTGTCCGTCAAAGCAGTGGCTTTATTTCTGCTACCACCAGAGGTGAAAGAAGGTGGGGCATGGGTTGGTGGGTTCGGAAAGGGTTTGTATGGAGAAAGGTGCGAATGGACGAACCACTTAATGCGGGGGTTGCGATATTAATTGCAGCTCCCACAGCAAAACTCAAACTCAACGCAGTCGGCATAGAAACGTATGAAACCAGAAAACCGTGCGGGAAGCAGATCGTTTCCTAATAAACAGTTTTATGTTTTTACTAGTTGCATTATGTTCATTATGATAAAACCCAGTATGGAAGCATGTAACGTTTCTCATACATTCATTCTCCAGATCTATATGCAGACTTACGATTTAGCATCTGATTTAGCTTCATTGCAATAGCAAGAAATTGATCAACTTCTTTATTCTGTTTCCATGAAATGGAGGAGTTCTCTTGATCGAGGCTGATCTGGATCTGTCTTAAGTTGCATGGCGCGTGGCTGGCAAGACTAACATTTGGTGACAGGAGAAAGTTGACAGAAATTGATTTAATAATGAATGGGTGATTGAATAGACGAGTGAAAGAATAAATTGATGAATCGATGAATTAGTTGATCACGGATACAGTTGAACTGATTGGGGTCGATAAGAAAACGAATCACTTAATTAGTTATTTTACTGACTAGTTGGTTGGGTCGTTGATTGCTTAGATGAGTCAGTAAATGATAATTATCTTGGCATGACCGGAATGATGATGAGGTTGAATTTGGATTTGGTAGGGATTGTAATTCGGAATTCCACTTCGAAATAGAGAGAGAGAAAGAGAAAGAGAGGAAGAGAAGGTATTGGGGGGTTGGGGGGGGGGAGAAAAAAACAACAACAGATAGACAGACAGACAGACAAAGACCGAGACATAGAGAAAATCTTAAGAAACCCTTTATGTCAGGCACCGGGGCATGCGAGAAGGGAAGAAAAAATTGTTATCAGAGGAATGATTCAGCGAACCCATCCTCCGAGAATATCCGGAAACCGATTTCATCTGTCCCATGAAGGTCGATATGTCTAAATTGTTGAAGCTTCTGGCGAATGGAAGAGCAGGAGTCACAGTTTGACGATGACGAATATTTATGTAATGCTGGCAGTAGTTCTGGGAATACATCGTCACCCTAGACAAATGATGACATCTAGGTCTGTCTATAGATTAAGCCTTATTTAGCTATATTTCTTTACGAGGGGAAGATGAAAACGGGCCTATAAGTGCTTATTTCTTTTCCATCAATATAAAAGGGTACGAATTGAAAGGGACTGATCTGGAGGAACGAACAAATCAGTGGGTGGAAAGATGGATGAATGACAGTGGATTTGCTGACAGGATGATCAGCTGACCAAGCTCTCCAATTTCCCCATTCATCGTAAAGTTACGAAACTGATTCCTGCGCAGTCTGAGACACACGAAACCAGACACTCGGACAGGAAGGAGACAGTTTCCTGATAAATAATTCAACCCGGGAACTGCTCACAGCAATGCGAAAACCCTGGAGCAAGCAAGCAGGTTACGTAAAGCCGAATCCAGTTTTATGCGAAAGCGAGAAGGACCTGCGAGACTCCTGTGGGTACAGCACACTGACAATGGACTGATCAACTTCTCCAGCGTGTTGCATGTTCATGGGACTGGGTGTTGAATGTTCACGAGACAGAAGGGTTCCCTTGTGCAATTTCTGTCACTCAAGAAGGCTAGCGAATGTCCATTGTGTTTGTCTTTCGATGGAAGATTTTTTTTCTTCTTCTGTGATTGGGTGGCACGCTGGACTTGGGGCAGGAGAAAATTGGGTGGTATTATGTCAGTGGATGAATGTTGTCTCGATTGAATAGAAAGCCGGATCGGTAAGAAAATGAAATGATTGATTTAATCGTTTGATCGATGGATTGAGTGGTTATGTGAATCAGTAAAGCAGTGTTGGATTAGACGGGAGGAAAAACAACTTTGATTGAATTTAAGTTTTTAGCGATAGGATTTTAGAATTCAAATTTGATCTAGAAAAGGACGTTGTGTTACAACGTTTTTTGTTGTTTTTTTTTTTTTGGTTTTTTGTTTTTTTTGTTTGTTTGTTTTTTTGTTTTTGTTTTTTGTTTTTGTGCTTGGTTTTGCCTGGATGGGGGCATCAGCCAAGTGATTAAAAAGCTGGGACTTTCAATCTGATGGTCCTGGGTCATAGCGCCTGTTGGAATAAAGATGGAGATTTTTTCAGATCTCCCAGGTCAACAGACGCCCAGACCTGCTCTTGCCTGAACCTCCGTAGTGGAAACACGAACACACCCATTATGCACACCCCTAAAACGGATTATGGCTGTCTGCGTGGCCGGTAAGAAGTAAAAAAAAGGTCATGCACATGAACACATGCAAATGAACATGAGAGCAATAGCCCATGAACGCAAAAGAACAGGAGAATGAAAAACAACAACAAAGCTTTGTTTCTGAAGATGGACTAATTGCTAACTGATTGTGCATATAAAAATATATTAAATGATAATGGAAATTTACATGGACATGCACGTGCTCTCTATCACTATCTCTGTCTGTCCCTATTTCTGTCTCTGTCTCTCTCTCTTGCTCACTCTGCGACACACACACACACACACACACACACACACACACACACACACACACACACACACACACACACACACAATTCCCACAAAGATGCATTCTCACGCACGAAAGAGACATTGGGAGACAGACACAGAGAAGAAGAGAGAGAGAGAGGGAGAGAGGGAGGGAGGCAGATTTTTTTTTCTCTCACCGAAAAGTAAATAGAAATACTAGAAAGTAGAAAAGTTATTCTCAAAGGAATGGTTTCTCCACGGCACACATCAGGAGAAACAGGAGCTCTCCGACCCTGAAACCTGATATG
>NC_134876.1:87306231-87318731 GCF_041734735.1 Babylonia areolata
ACTGAGAAGTTTGTTGACGTTTCTTCTTCTTCTTCTTCTTCTTCTTGTTTCTCTCTGTTCTGTTTCTCTGTCTGTCTGTCTGTCTGTCTCTCATACACACACACACACACACACACACACACGCACATTGAACCTGCAGACAGACAGACAGACAAACAGACGGCAGAGTTCTAATAGGGTTGAACTGGGTAAACTGAGCTGAAAATAAGTGCCTACAAATACGAACCCCATGTGCCTTATGCTCAGGAATCATATTTTCCCCGTTAACACCCCCCACCCCAAGCTCACATCGTCTCGTGCCCGCTCTTCCTCCTCCTCCTCCTCCTCCTCCTCTTCCTTCTCTTCCTCTTTTTTCCTCCAGGATGACAAATCCCGACAAAGAGATCGAGAGGGGTGAACACGCATGCAGCGTAGCGAAAAAGCCTAAAAGAAAGTGGCTGGCTTCGCTGATGGATTGATACGCTTTTACATGTTGGATGATGGCTTTTTGGGGGGCTCTAGACTGCCGCATGTGTACCCTTTCGGAGCAGAGCCAACAGCATGGGAAATTAGCTTTGACCGTTTTGACGAGTGCACTGCTTGATCGCTGACCCAGTGTAAACCGAGTGGGATTTTCAAAGAGGGTGCTGGCGTTGTGGAAGAAGCTTGATTGAAATTAACTTTCATTTTGTTTATATATATATATATATATATATATATATATATAACGTGATAATATATATGAAAAAATCCACACACACAAAAGAACACACAATCTTCTGCAAACGAGCAGAAGTGTACCTACTATGCTTTATAATTGTTATATGTCATTATCTCCTTTATCTTTTTTTTTAAAAAAATCAAAACTCCGAATGGACGCATCTTCATGGGTGCCGCTCCTACGTACTGATCAATGTTGCGGGTGTATGTGTCGCTTGGGTCTGGATTGCTGACAGGACACGTCAACGAATAAAAAAGCCTAGGCTGCAGTTTTTGCTAAACAGTCTTAGATAAAACATATGCCCATAACATCAAGGCTATGATCACGGGTTGTTATGGAATGAAGAAAACGTGAACTGTTTCACGAAATCTGAA
Source organism: Babylonia areolata (assembly GCF_041734735.1). NCBI lineage: Eukaryota > Metazoa > Mollusca > Gastropoda > Neogastropoda > Buccinidae > Babylonia > Babylonia areolata. Next base: position 87,307,306 of record NC_134876.1, read on the forward strand.
GCCCGTCATCCCTGGTTCATTTTCGATCTCTTCTCCTCTCCGTCCCTGTGGTAGTGTTGTTTCTTCTACAAACGCCCACTGGGGAAATTATTCTGGAAACATGTTGAATCTTATATAGCTGGAGCAGTTGGCGCAGGACTGGATATTGAATGCGAACGAAGTCCTCTTTGGAGTAAAAACGACCAGACAACTCTAAGTGCAATGATATTGTCATTCAAAAGGTCACTCATATAATATTGATAGGGAAAATGTGCATAAGTATCTGTACAAAGACAAAGACAGCCACGCCAATATCCTTATTTTTAATCTATGAACAAGAAATGAAAAGCAGAAACATATCAATGCATTGCATTAAACAGATTTATGTGGAAAGAGAAATGCTGACTACGAATGAAATGACAAGGGGGGTGGTGGGAAGAAGCTGGGTGGCAGCAGCTGTCCCTGTGGTAGTGTTTCTGACCAGTTTTTAACTGACAGCAGAGAGTGAGGAGGAAGCGAGGTTCCAGTCGCGGATCACACCCCCCACACAGGGGACACTGACGCTGCCTGGCTCTTTGAACAAGCAGTTATTTGTCGGCAGCAGAAGGCCTAGCGGGTGGCCTCATGCCGTTTGCTGAATCTGAGCAAACCCTGTCAACAACCGCGGAAGTGACCCCAGCGGGTGGACTCCTCAAGGTGGGGGCAGCTGAGGCCATTTGATAGTGACAGCTTCCTGGTTCTGTGGAGCCGAAATAGAATGAGCCTGGATATGTGATTATGTGTTTTTGTGTATTTGTGTGTGTGTGTGTGTGTGTGTGTGTGTGGTGTGTGTGTGTGTGTGTGTGTGCGTGTGTGTGTGTGTGTGTGTGTGTGTGTGTGTGTGTGTGTGTGTGTGTGTGTGTGTGTGTGTGTAAACACGTTTTAATGGTGATATATATATATATGTGTGTGTGTGTGTGTGTGTGTGTGTGTGTGTGTGTGTGTGTTAATGGTGAAGAAGAAGAAGAAGAAGAAGAAGAAGAAGAAGAAATAATTAACAAAGCGCCTTTCCATGTACAATGCAAGAGCCGACTTTTAAAGCAAGCATTTAAATAAGCATTTAAACATGAAAATGAAAGACAGCCAACAAAACTTACAAGCACTAATACATACACGCTCGCAAAATCATCACAGGTGGATTACAGGATCTTTGACGCGCGTATTTGATCTCCTGCTTGCGTATACACACGAATAGGGTTCAGATCAGGCACAAGCAGGTCTGCACATAATTTATGTTTACCTGGAAGACCGGAACAATCTCCACCCTCCACCCACCAGGCGCCGATACCAAGATTCGAACCCAGAACCCTCAGATTGAAAGTTCAACGCTTTGTGTGTGTGTGTGTGTGTGTGTGTGTGCGTGCGTGCGTGCGTGCGTGCGTGCGTGCGTGTGTGTGTGTGTGTGTGTGTGTGTGTGTGTGTTGCCTTTACATCCCAGATTCATGAAAATTCCTTAAGTTGTAGGAGATGATAAAAGAAATCGATGGCAGAGCAGAGAGGCACTGATGCTAAACAACGTCTTCTTGAAATGTGCTTTGTTATTTAACGCACACCTCCCTTCATAAAACGAGGCCAGTGTATTACCTTCTTTCATGTCCCAGATTATGTGACCTTTCCTGTCCTGCTCTCATGGTGTCCTCAGTTTCGATTACCTCCTCGCGATCAAACATCGATAGTTCATTACAGATTGATGGCTCTGAGACAGCGACAGATGAACCAGGTTGTTGCTGTGAAAGGAGGACTCGGAATGGGCGGCGTGAGAACAATGCCACTGAAACGGTGCAGATGACAGGGCAGGGAAACAAAAGCCCCCAGTTACGTGGCCCTTTCATTCCCTGCTTTCATGGTGACCTCGGTTTCGATCTCCCTTTCACTTCCATGCTTGCAGTGTGTTCCTGCCGAAGTCTTCGGTGTCTGTAGGTTCACGGGGGGCTCGCCGTTAGAGGGATGTGCTGGCGGCCTTCCCTTTCCGGGAGGACGTTCACGCAGTCTGGCTGCGAGACTAAGCGATTGTTGTTGTCAGAAGGGGGCCCAGGAAGTAGTGTCCTTCCTGTGGTGAATCAGAACAGGCACTAACGAACATCAGCGAAGTGACTCAGCAGCAGTGCAGGCTCTCCGCTACGTGTGGCCTCCTGGCAACTTAACATAGATATACTGTCTTTGGACTTCCGGCGTCAGGACTGTGGCAGACGGTGTAGCTGTTTACGGGGAACTCGTGGATGTATTACAACTGAAGTGATGCGAGTGATGGGGTCACAAAAAAGAAAACAACAAAAACAAACAAACCAAAACACGTTTCTGGGTGACAACATGATGAATCCGTTTGGACCCCCAGAAATTTCTCACACGTCCTACACACGACCTGAAGGAATACAGTTGTAAATGGTGGCCCTTTGACTCCATTTGGAAACCGTCTGGCGGGAATCCTGCCACAGTTCAATACAAGGGGAAGTTTCACCGCCGGTAAGGACAGTCGCCGATGTCTTCAAAAACAGAATTTGCATGAATCACCAACATGTCAGTCGGCTTCCGTTAGTCTACTTCCGTGCCGTCAGACTGGAGTTGATTGGCTAAGGCTCGGAGCACTAACGCTTGTTGTAACCGTTTTGTGTGAATAACATTTTTTTTCTTTATATGAACAGGAGGCATTAACTGGAATCCACGTGTAATGTCTGCTATCGATTCGGATCGCTGGTCTCAACAGAATTAGTCTATGTCAAACTATCATGACAAGACAGTCACAAGACTTGTTTTAAACAAGACATAATAAAAAGGAGTGATGAAAGTACTTGGAACAAAATGCACAGAATGATTGTCAAAATATGCCAAAGATCGAAGTGCACCCAGTCTTTGAAAACAGTTAAATGTAGAGAACGCCTTGAACCCGAGGAAACATGTCTGAAGCAAGGCCAAGGAAAAAAAGAGTATCAGCTCAGAATATGTCACAGAAGGTTTAGTAAGCAATAGCATCCTAGAAGTATGCTTGTCATAAAAAAATCATTAATGTAATTTGTATCAGGAGGATACAATCGAATACCATCTACGATATTGTCAATTTTCTCTTTCGCGTGGAGAGTATAAAAATTGCCAGAAAAACTATTATTATTGTAAAAGTATTTCGCTTAATTTTGAACTTTCAATACACTTTTGCAGATATTGAAATACTGAACTGATTACTTTATTGGCCGACTTTTACGTTTACACGTAATGATGACAAACGTAGATATGCTTTTTAAGAATGGCCAAATATATTTATATAATTGAGAATTATATGCAATTATTAGAGAAATGAAATGCAAAATATCCATGTTGCTACCATTTATTCTCCATCTCATAAAATTGGTGTCACATAAATATTTTCCATGGTAGAAAGAAAACGTAGGGAATAGGGGACGGACTAAAGAATATTGCTTTTTCGCTTCTTTTCTATTGCATTTGTTTTTCTTTCTTTTTTTTAATGATCTTCTTTATTTGACATAAATAAAGCCCTCGAAAACAAATGCATATGAAATGTGTAAATTATATATAAGAACAATGTGATTTCTTGTACTTGGAATAACACTGTTACATTTAGGAAAAAAACAAAACAAAAAAAAAACCCACCTTACAAGCGGAATATTGTTGAGAAACAAGGTGAGAAAGAGCGAGAGCGGAGAGAGAGGGGGGGGGGGGGGGGGGGGGAGATGGGTGAAGTGTCAGAGGATCTGGGAGAAAGGTGACTGAGGTCTGTAAAGATTAATTGGATAGGACTGGATTCCATTCGGTTGGCTAATTGAGTAGCGTGTTATGTCGCATGATGTCGGTTTTGATTAAACTACATTCCGAGAGAGACAGACAGAAAGACAGACAGGCAGACAGACAGAGGGACAGAGAGAGCAGAAATGTTCCGTCTTAAGGGCGAAATTTGGGGAAACCGTTGCCATCTTAGTCTGGAATGTCCTCGGCATTGGCCGTTGGCACTTGCAGCCTCTCTGGGTGGGAAAAAAAAGTTGACTTCCTGAAGACCGCTTTTTATTCCGCACAGGAATCAGTTTCGTGTGACGCAGTGGACTGGTTTCTGTAACCCTGAGAACTTCTGGGCTCTAACAGCGCTAATGCTAAAAGTCGACTTCGAGATTCTGTCGCTGCAGTGTGTTGTGAGTGGCGTGAAGAGGGATGTGGAGGTGTGAATGCTCATGAAAAAGAAAGGTCAAAGAGAGAAACTTCTGGAACCCATGTAGATCTGTAATCCGCCTGCATTCTTCTATGTCGGTACTTAGGTTAATCTGTTGTTTGGCAACAGGAAGATGAGAAGGAGAGTGAGAGTTAAGTAAGAGTGGTAGAATGAAATCAACTGGAAGAATGAATGGTCTCTCCAGTCACTTCTGTTTCTTCTTAATTGTTTCTCTGCAAGTCAGCGGCTTGAGCAGAACAGCCACGACGACGTGTTCGTGTCATCCACGACACAATGTACTCAGCGCAGTTTCTTGCCAGATGCGTGAGTGGCACGTGATTGATAAGCTGGGATCATGGCTGCACGTTGGGAGGGGGCGGGGGGTGGAAGGAGGGAAGAAAAAGAAGCCGGACAACAAAATAAAGAAAAGAGAAATATGGGATTCGCCGACACTTTGAAATGGAAGTTTTACCACTGTGGGCCTCTCGTCCATTCCGTCCCCCGTGGAGTGGCGAATGGGTGTGTGGGTGGAGGAGGGTGATTTCTAATACATTCAGTATATCCTGGACAGAAATTTAACGTTGCACGACAAGACAGTCATTTTCAACACAAATGTCCATTGACAGTGCAAATGCTGAAATCCGACTTTGATGTTGATGCACAGCGATATGCGTGGGGTCGAGGAGGGGCTGGACGTGAATAATCATGAAATGGAAAGGTAAATATAGGGTCACAGTTTGTCCGTCTGAAATCCTTGTGTCCATTCTTTCTGTCTCATTGTCGGAACTGGACTGGTGTTGTTTATTATCTGGCACCAGGAAGGAGAGAAAGAATGTGCAAAATGTTATAATTATAGGAGAAAGGGAAGAATCAAATCAAATGAAAAAGGAAGTATAGGAACTCTGCATTCTGTTGTCTCTATGCATGTGAGTGGCTTTAACGAAATGAAAGCTTTCAATAAGATGGCACTCTAAAGCTATTCAAGTCACTATCCATTCATAATACCTAAATATACTCTGTCTTATTCACTGATATGTAGTGACGATCAGGCCCGAAATGAAGATGCTAGGCATGTTCCTTGGCAGTTTTAGATTGGCCAAACGAAAACAAACAAACAAAATCGCTTCCTGCACTGGGAGAATTACTGACACTTTAATTTGGAAATTTCGGCAGCATGGACAGACAACACTTGTAGCTTCAGCAAATATGGATGCAGTGTGGGCGGAGGAGGGGGTCGGGGGAGGGGGAGGAGGGAGAGGGACCTTCCGAATGACTTACTTTTTATATTCTGAACACGAACCAGTTTCATGTGACACTACGGGTTATTCATTGTAAGTCCGGTGTTTGGTGCAAATTCTAGAGGTAGACTTTAGAATTGTATTGATGCACTGAGATGCAGTAAAGACGATGAGACTTACGTGAATATTGATGAGACGGAGAGATCGGGGTACAATCCATCATTCGGGTACCCTAAGATCAATCCTGTCAGTCTACATGTGGGAACTGATTGTGATCTGCGGTCTGGCACAGGAAGGAGGGGTGGAGGGTGGGAGGTGGCCGATTGTATAAAAACATGAAATGAAATGAAATGGAAGAATAAATGCCCATTTCCGACAATAAACTCAAGTCAAAGCGATAGGTTATTAACCACGACGATGTGCACCCATTAGCCTTTACGTTGTTGTCTAATTAAGACAGCCCACGTTGCACATAACCATATTTCTTGACAGTTACTTGAACATGTGAGTTTAACGTTTACACAAACCTCGGGTGGGTTCTCAAGGCCTGATCACCGCGTTGGGTTTCAGCAAAGATCAGGCATCTGCTCCATGGTTTTTATTTTGTTTGTTTGTTTGGCTTTTAACAGCAGGTGTGTGGAAGTGGATATCGATCAGTCCGCACGCTTTGGCACCTCCCTGCAACTAAAACTGTGACACATGATAATGAAGTCAAAGATCAAGGCTACGCACTGAAATTTCCAAATTAATATGGCCACGAAGAAAAAAACAAGCAAACTGACTGTCGATGAATCAGATCATCGTTGTAATCTTGGAGATTCCCAAAGTGATAAACGGGAAATGTCTTCGACGTCGGTCGGCAGCACAATCGCCCTCATGAGCTCGGGACATAATTGGAGAGACGAGGCCGATTTTCTAATGGACTAATTTTTGTTTTATTCCGGACAGGAAATCAGTTTCAAATGACACGCTGTGACCCAGAGAACTTCTGCGCACTGACATTTCAAATGCTAGAGCTAGAGAGCTAGAGTCGAGTTCGAGATTCTAGCGACGCATCGTGGTGTGATGTGAAATGCGTTGGGATTGAGGCGTGAATATTCATGAGACAGAATGGTCAGATAGGGGAACATTTATTTCTATAACCCTGGTGTCCACTGTGTCTCCTTTTCAGAACTAGTGATACATGTAGTCTGGCACCAAAGGAGAGAAAGGAGAGAGACAGAGAGAGACAGACAGAGAGAGAGAGAGAGAGAGAGAGAGGGTGACAATGAAATGATATGGCAGAAAACAAATGCCCACTCCGCTCCATTGAATGTGTCTATGCAAATCAGCTGAACGCAAAGGGTACTTAAGCTGCGTTAATGCGCTATCGTTAGCCACGTCAAGATAGCATTAGAATGCTGAACTGTATTCAATGATATTCATTAATTCGTGCGTGAATGTAACTTATGAAATGGGTAAGTTGTTACCACAGTTGCATAACGAAAATGTTTCAGTTGGCAAAAAAAAGAAAGAAAAAGAAAAAAAGAAAAAGAAGAAAAAGAAAAGACAAACAAAAACAAACAAAATAAAACAAAACAAAACAAACAAACAAAAAAAAAGTGGAAGAAAGAATAGGGAACTGTGTCGGTCAATGTGACTGGACCAGCCAGCTTCGAAAATCTGTGAGATCAGCCAATACGCTGACGAGGAAATTTCTTCAGTATCTCTGGCGACACTACCGGCTCAGGAAAATCGGGGACAGAAAGAAAGGGATGGGGGGGGGGGGGGGGGGGGGGGGGGGTAGAGGGAGGTTTGAGGGGGTAAAGGGGGGGCGGGAAGAGAGAATCCAGAAGGGTGATTTCCCGATTCACCACTTCTTATTCCAGACAGGGGATCACTTTCATGTGACGTGACGGGCCGGTCTTTGTGACCCCTAAATTGCCTGTGCACCGGCAGTGCTTATACTGAAGGACCACTTCGGGACGCTGTCGATGCACTGTGATGTGGGCGGAATGGAGGATGAGGATGAGGATGAGGGGTGGGATGGGTGTGAATATACATGAGACGGAAAGGTCAAGTAGGGAAACCATTCCTCATCCCAGAAAGAACCCTGTCTGTCTCCATGTCAGAAGTGGTTTTTGTCTGCTGTCTGGCGCTGGAGAAGGGAGGGAGGGCAGTTTGAGATTGGAGCGAATCGAGAAATAGGACGAAAGGATAAGATCGAATAGATGAGCGATTTTAATCAACGAGTGAATCCAATACCTTCCCCTTCCTTCCTTTTTCACTTTCTGCCTTCCTGTCTACCTTCTTTTTTGCATTTTTTCTGTCCCCCTTCCTTCTTTTCCCCTCTTCCTTCCTTAGTTTCCCCTCTTCCTTCCTCCTTTTCCCTTCTTCCTTTCTTCATAGCCCAGCCGACCAAGATGAACGACTATTATTACAGATTGCTTTTGTTCGTCTGACTGTTCACCTATTTGTCTGCTTGTCTGTCTGTCTTTCTCTGTGTTCTGATTCACACGTGATCAAATACTCAACAACAGCAGGCAGACATTTCAAACATCGCCACCTCCCATACACACAATCACACTCACGCACGAACGCACACACCCACACGGCCCTCGCAAAGTTGGAATGGGATGTGGGTATGAAGCAGAAAATTGCTTTGACAGGCTGTGGAAACAAATGTCAGTCTCTTGTTGCTGTTCGATAAAAGACACCGGGTTTTTTGTGTGTTTTTTCTTCGTTTTTTTATTTTATTATTATTATCCGGCATAATTTACGGAATAAGTGATGCAAACTGTAGTAGCTGTAAATGTGATTGCAGTTTATGGCTGTCAAATAAATGTTTGATTGATAATACAACTTCAGTTTTAATGTTCATTGTAATGTGTCATGGTGTGTGCGCTGGTCCATGTGTATATCATGTTGTTCTGAATAGTGTAGAGGTGCAGCAGATTTAGGTAGACAGCATCAAAGGTATAGGGGGGGGGGGGGGATCTTCCGGTGCTTGCAGCCTCTGATGCCTTATGTGTGCATATATTCTGGTGGAAAACGAAGCTTTTGAGTTAAGCTCAGAATATATTTGTGCGTGCGTGTGTGTGTGTGTGTGTGTGTGTTAGGGAGAGAGAGGAGGGAGGGAGGTCCCCGCTTATTTATTATTTCCCCCGTTTCCCTCAAGGACTACTTTGCATGGATTTTCAGGTCCCCTTTACGCACGCATGAAGGGCACAATGCATACATTACATACAGATCAACATGGATAACTAACTAACTCATTAGCTAAAAAGAAAATCAACTAAATAGATAAATAAATGAATAAGTCAATCCATCAATAAATAAACAAACACATGAATGAATAAACTCAGCGGTCTACGCCATTTTTGCATCCCCTTGAAGCGTCCAAGAATGTTTATGCCCCCACGTCCACAACAACCTTCCTTCGTATTTGTCACTTCCTCTTGGTCATTATGTTCGTCATCTGACCTCCCAGCCCCCTCTCCCTAGCACCGGTCTGCAGAAAGCTCCCCACATGTTCAATAGGCGTGGTGACGTGAGCTGAGAGGGGAAAAAATCAATAGCAAGGCAATTGCATCTTTTGCATTCTGGGTGCTCTTCATGGCTTCAGGTCAGTATGTACCAAATTTGCGCCGTCATCATACAAAGCTATCGTGATCTGATTAGGACACAATGAGTACAAACTACGATGACAACGTAGGTGAGGATGATGATGATGATGACGATAATAATGATAATGATTATAATGATCAACTAATGACGATGATGATAATGAAAACGATAATTATGATTCAGATGACGTTTTCATTCAGATTGGACCGCTTTACGATTATACTTTTCAGACCCAAACCGCAACACACACACACACACACACACACACACACACACACACACACAGGGAGAGAGAGAGAGACAGAGAGAGAGATGGATCTACCCTACCCATACCTTAGGAAAAAGAGATAACATTTTCCTCGGTTGACAGTTTCTCATGCGTACACAATGTTAGGACGTAAATCAAAGAACCGGCTCGTCCTTGTGTCTGCTTCCAATCTCCCTGGCGTGTTAAAGATTCTTTACATTTTCCTATCTGACCTTTGCTTCTCCCATTCCTCGTCTTCCCTCTTCCCCTACCACCCACCACCTACCCACAAACCCCCACCTCCATCACGTTTCTGCACTCGAATCCTTTTCCCACATCGATGACCCTCTCCACTTTTCCACATAAAATATCAAAAGAAGCGGGGACGTGTTGACCATAGGGGGAAAAATATATATCATGAACTCATCGAAATCGATTCACTTCGAGTGTGTCTTGGTATTGTCCTCGTATGTTGTGTGGGGTTTATGGATGTGGACTATTTTGTGAATAACCAATCTGAGAAGTAATTTGCTTGGTTATAAAGGTTATGGCTGACTGATAAGAAAGTTGAAACGTGAAGAGGCTGAAGCAAACAACAGCAACAAAAACAGCACCCCCACCCCCACAATCATACGTTATCGCAAGCTGTGGAACTGATGTTGCGGCTGCTGAATAAGGTATGGCTGTGAATAAGTCAGAAAATAAGCGATCCATGCAAATATCAGCTGGTGTTTACTTACCATTTTTTTGTTAAATATATTATTTATTGTTTTTGTCGTGTGATCTTCACGGCTTTGGCCGCTCCAACCTGCTCCTTGTCAGGGGTGACTAGGAAGTAAAGTCATTGTGGATTATGTACTATTTGTTCACATGTGCAATGTTTCTGTTTGTTTGTTTGTTTCATCGTGTATGTCATCAACGCTGTTTTTAGTTTCGGCAAACACTGGTAGTTTTGTAAATAGGACGTGAGGTAAAAGACACGTGGACCAGTCAGAGGTTCTGGCTAACGCAGGCTTGGGTCTTGGTGCGTTAGAATGGTGAGAAACTGCTTTAGATGTTAACGATAGTGTTGGATTATTTCTTGAAGAAATAAATTGTGAAAAGCCCTCCGGCTGGAATTGTTTTTCGACATACGGATAGTGTCCCATATCACTGCGAGTGATTTGGTTTGGCCGCAAAGCAAGCAGATGCAAACTAAACGGGAAGTTGAAATGCGATGGTGTGTTCGGAGGACATGATTATCAGAGATTGTTATTAGCTTCTAATTGTCATCATTGGTACAGCTCTTAAATCGAAAAGGGTGTAAATGAAACTGCAAATTATTCTAAAAAAAAAAAAATCAACGGAGAGCGGGGTAGTAGTACATTTGAACTTCTGGTGGAAAGAAAAAAAAAGTGGTGCAGGTTAACGACAGATTATGCACTGCCAAGAGAGACAGGGACATGTATACAGGCAGGCAGAGAAAAAATATACTGGCTCACATACGTACGGAAACTAAAAGAGTAGAGAGTTAGACAAAGATAGATGGGGTGTTAGCCTACGCTTTCTTGCATTCCCACGCTTTTTTCTCACAACGCGAGAAAGCGTGACCTTCACCCCACCCCCCACCCCCCACCCCCGCACCCACGCTTTCTCTCAACTGCGAAGTCACCCTTATTCTTATGAAATACATTTCCTTCGTCATTTGGCTTTGTTTCGTTTCTTTTCCCAATAAAAATCTCAGAGGAAAATGAGAGAGAAAAAGAAGGGGAAAAGAGGGGGACGAGCGACAATGGCGATCCCGATAACCATGGTGAAATTAGTGAAGACGTTGATGGTGATGGCACAGTATCGGGTTACAAATTATGCATAAATGTGTATAAAAGAGAGAGAGAGAGAGAGAGAGAGAGAGAGAGAGAGAGAGATGTTTTGGGGTTTTTGTCTGTGTGTTTGGTTAACTGGTTGAAGTGTTTTCCTTCTTTGACTCTGTTTTCAAAATGATATTTTCATGTTCTGAGTGTCTTCTCAGAAACTGAGAAGCTATTTTCAGTGCTACATTACGTGCAAAAAGATGCTGACGCAAACAGATAAACATATGAACAAGCGTGAAATGAAATAACGGTGTAGATGACGGTGACAGAAAATGTTGGATTGCAACAAACAGCAAACTTGATTTGATCTCGTT
>NC_134876.1:87323731-87333731 GCF_041734735.1 Babylonia areolata
TCACAAAATTGCCGATTCTGTCGGCACCGCATTGCCGACCGACTTCAGAGTCCAATCTTTTGGACGCAGAGCAAGCCACATAAAAGCGATGATAAGAACGAACTGGTGCCATCCATGAAAACAAAGGGAAGACAGAGAAAACGGACAACAGGAGGGCTCTAGGCAAAGAGAAGACTGTCACAACAGGAACACTTTGAGCAAAGAGAAGGACAACAGGAACGCTTTCGGTTAAGATACGACACAACAGGAAGGATTTCAGCTAAGACACGATACACAACGGGAAAGCTTTCAGTAAAGAGAGGACACACAGCAGGAAGGCTTTCAGCAAAGAGAATACGGTGATAACAGGAAGGCTTTCAGTAAGGAGATGACAGTGTTTACAGGAAGGCGTTCAACAAAGGAAAAAGACAAAGCAATAGCAACAGGGAGGCTTTTAGCAGAGCACAGTCAAGCTTTTCTCAAAGTTATCATCCTCAGGAGCTAGCCGTTAACGGAGGTCATCCCCTCGCCAGCCAAAGCACACTTGGCCACGTGTTTGGAGCCGAGCACTCTGGCAGCAGATCAAACATTGCCTCACGCCGGCGTTCCTGGGGACCAGCCAGGAGAGCCCTCAAGACGGCAGCTGGCAAACAGACGTGACATGTGCAAGATAGCCAGCTCCCATCCCTTGGATCCGCCAACATCATCGATGACGACGTACTTGCCTTGCGATGTTTGATGGAAAAATGGATTAGAAGAGAAAGTGCAAAAGGTCGATTTCTCTTGGTTTTTTGCACTGAGTCTCATTCGGTCTGATTATGACTTGGGCTTCACATCACGGGCAGTGGCTGTCGGTCGTCAAGTGTCAGTAATATCAACACTTCGGTTTTTTTTCATGTTGATTGTCTGTGTTGTAACTATTAATGGTACTATTGGACTGAAAGAAAATATCTAGATCCGCGTTTGAAAATAAAATCAGACTTATGTAATTAGTAAGTAAAATTAAGTTTTAGTCAACATGCTACTGACACATGTAAAAAGAAAGGAAGGCGGATTTCTCTGTCGTGAAGAGACCAGTTATTGTGATGGCTGTGTATCTTAATTAAGACATGTTTATTGAGGAAACATTTTCCACGAAGAAAACTCCAGGACAAAATAGTATTATAAACTCTAACAACGTGCATATTTTAACAGCTCTTAAGTTCCAAACCTTCTGCCGAAAAAAAGAATGTGAATGATTCAATGAAATGAATTAGTGAAAAGAGGATTCTCTGCTCCTTCGTCTCTGACGCCGTCCCTCCCCTCCCCCTCTCTCTCTTTCTCTCTGTCTGTCCCTCTCCATATATATATATATATATATATATATATATATATATATATATATATATATATGTATGTATGTATGTATATCTTTACCTGCCACCCTTCCCTCCTTCCCCACCCCCTTCTTTTTTTCTCAATTGCACTCGGAACGCAGCATCTGTTCATATAGCATAATATTGGTCTGAAAATCAAGTGCAGCAATACAAACTGACCATTTTCTCACAGGAATTCTTTGCTGTCATGGCAGGATCGTGGCACATAATGTACCACGCCAATCATTTGTCTGTCTGTCTGTCTGTCTATGTCTGTCTGCCCCCTCCTCTCTCTCTGTGTCTGTCTCTCTCCCCCTCTCTCTGTGTCTGTCTCTCGCTCGTTCGCTGTGTATCAAAAATTTATCCACGGCGATGGGTTTGTTGGGTTTTTTCGTTGTGTTTGTATGTCTGTACATGGGCACAAGCATCTTCACCATGGCAATGCCCTACGCACACAGGAACCATGGGACTGGTTAGGAACGACGAGAAAGAGACAGACTGTTGGTGGCTGGAGGACGGTGGAGGTGTGTGTGTGTGTGTGTGTGTGTGTGTGTGTGTGTGTGTGTGTGTGTGTGTGTGTGTGTGTACGTGTACAGAGAGACAATGATAATCCAAAACAAATTTAAATCGGATATCAAACATCAAAACGGTTTGGTTATATATTATGTAATAGAAACGCTGTCTGATTCTGTCTCTTTCTCTCTGTCCTTCTCTCTCTCTCTCTCTCTCTCTCTCTCTCTCTCTCTCTCTCTCTCTCTCTCTCTCTCTCTCTCTCTCTGTCGGTCTGCCTCTGTGTCTCTGTCTGTCTGTCTGTCTGTCTGTCTGTCTCTCTCTCTGTCCCTCTCTGTATCTCTGTCTCAGTCTCTGTCTCTCTGTCTCTCTCTGTCTCTCTCTCTGTCTCTCTCTGTCTCTCTCTCTCCCACACACACACACACAATGTCTGATCAGCGTGAGGGTTACGCAACTACCAGGCATCTGCTCCTTTTTGTTTTCCTCAGCAGATGTCGTGTAGTGTATATGGATCTGGCTGCCCGCTCTGACGCGTTGCAGAAACTGAAACTGAAACCCTGTCTCTCGCTCTCATTTCTATTGCTTCTCTTTGAACATATTTCATGACGTCACAAGCCAAGCCACAAACAAGGCCGAAAAGACTTTATGTGCCCAGGAGCGAGTTTGTCATTGCTCGGACGGAAGAGCCTAGTATGGTCGTAACCCGCTACTAACTGTGTGTAGTATGGAACTGACCAATGGTGTAGTTCGGTCAACGAAGGCAATTTGTCACGTGTAACTGTCAAGAAGTTAGCAGCAAGCAATGCAACTGGGCACATGACCTTACTCTCCCTAATATCCTGTTATCTCATGCAGCTACATCTCTTGTATCTTCCTCTGCCTTTTGTTACCAATGTCTGCTCTGTGAGGTGGGCTAATGCACATACCACAACTTTTTTTTTCACACACGTGCTTGAATAAAAATAAATAAATAAAATAAAAAGGGGGGTAAATGAAAAGCAGAGAGAGAGAGAGAGATGCTTGTTGAAAGTATACCATGTGCACTCTTTTCTATAAAAAAAAAAAAAGAAGAAAAAAGGATTATGGATGGAAATGAGTATCATGATGCTGCAACCGAGATACTGGTTTTAAGTTTCCGGCCTGGTCATCATGTTCGTACTGGTGTTGGTGGTGGTGTTGGTGTTTTAGTTTCCTCCCTCCCGCCCCCCTCGCCCCCTGGTTTTCGTTACTTACAATAAAGAATATATTTTTGCTCCCCATTTTTTGCTGTGATGTTATTGTTCTGTTAGTGGTTGCAAATAAGAATATAACATATGTATCCTGTATGAGATGTTTAACTCATGAATTTTTCCGCTATTACTGTTTGGTACGGAAACATTTCCAAGGCAGAAGTTGCAGCCCTTAACAGAATCGTAAAAAAACTGCCACCAAGATTACCGGGGTCTATCTACCTTCTATAGAAGACATATATTATAAGCGGCTACTCGAAAAAGCAAAATCAATCAACCAGGACGACTCACATCCAGCTTTTGGGATTTTCGAGATGCTTCCCTCTAGTCGACGGTACAGAAGTATAAGGACGAAAACCAATCGCATCGCCATTAACTTTTTCCCCAAAGCAGTCAATGCCCTGTCTCTCGAACAAATCCAGTATGATAAATGGAATTGCGCAATCAACTACCATCAGCCTGAAGATTTAGTCATCAACCCCATCCACATGTAATATGCGGCTTCTGTTCAAACGTGCGTGTGTGTGTGTGTGTGTGTGTGTGTGTGTGTGTGTGTGTGTGTGTGTGTGTGAGAGAGAGAGAGAGAGTTTGTGTGTGTGTGCGTTCGTGTGTGTGTGTGTGTGTGTGCGTTCATGTGTGTGTGTGTGTGTGTGTGCAGTGCGTGCATGTGTGAGCATGCACAAGTTTTTATATTGATATGCACTTGTATGTATTCAAATTTCTACTGTGTCTGTGTTTGTGTATGATTTCAATTTATGTTCGTATCTTGTTATGTACTACACCTCCCCCCCCCCCCCCCCCCCCCCCCAATGTTCCTTGTGACCCAGGTACACTTGGTAATAAAGACATATTCTATTCTATTCTAATTTTTCCGTGTCGATGCGGTGTTCCAGATGTCGTGACGGAAACGGTTATTCAGTCTATGAAACTCAACCTCCTTTCGACTTAATCAGACTGAAATTCTGCTCCATCCCAAGACAACATACATATCGTTAGCATCAAGTTATCGCTCCCAGGTGAGTTCGTTCTCTCTCTCTCTCTCTCTCTCTCTCTCTCTGTCTGTCTGTCTGTCTGTCTCTCTCTCTCTCTCTCTCTCTCTCTCTCTCTCTCTCTCTCTGTCTGTCTGTCTGTCTGTCTCTCTCTGTTTTTTGTCTCTCTGTCTCTATTCCTGTCTCTGTCTATCTCTTTTTTTTCTGTCTCCCTCTCTGCCTCTCTGTCTGTCTCCCTCCCCCCCACCTCTCTTTCTCTATCCGTCATTGAGAGTTTACATTGACAGCCCACCTCTCTCTCTCTGTCTCTCTCTCTCTCTCTGTGTGTGTGTGTGTGTGTGTGTGTGTGTGTGTGTGTGTGTGTGTGTGTGTGTCAGTCCCTGTCTCTGTCTATGTCTCTCTATCTATCTCTCCCATCACCTCCAAATGTATCAGTTGTATATTCTGGACAACTGAGTTCAACCGAGCGGGATTCTATACCCATTTCAACATTGTAAAGACGACTGGCCAAATGGTAATTATACCCGCTGGTGTAATATTCAGCAGATGCAGCAGATGTGTTTTGCATACCTGTAAAGATTTAAACTCTATGAAATAGGTATGGGATTTGTTTGGCTTAATCAAGGGGTGGGGGATATCTCAGGATTTATTCGTAGTCTCCGCACCAGACTAATTGATTGTAGATGGCAAGAATGGAATGCTCATGTGCAAGAAAGTGATAGATTTCATGTGTATTATCAGATCAACTCTTTACATTGTGTCCCAACGTATTTATCCATGAATTTGGCAAAGCATTTAAAATATGTCATGACAAGATTTAGGTTTGGGCTTTCAGATATTGCAATTCATCATTTTCGATACACACAGCATAATGATCATGATCTTATTTGTCCATTGTGCACAAATGCAGAAGAAAACGAATTACATTTCATGTTTTGTTGTCCAAAGTTATGTGAACTAAGGTATAATTTCATACCCCAGAAATATTACTCTCAGCCTTCTATGTTTAAACTAGTTTTGCTTATGACGTCACGTCGTCAAGAAGAAGTCAGACAGTTTGCAACTTATCTACACAAAGCATTCAAAATCCGGTCATTTAGTTGTTCCTGATTATCAGTCTAGGTATTGTTTTGTTTTATTGTATCATATACTGTATGTCATAATGTTTTCGAAATAAGTTTACACACCACCCCTTCATAAGGGGCTAAGGCCTTTTCTGAATAAACCATCCGAATCCGAATCCGAATCTCTTATCACCTCCAAATGTTTCAGTTGTATATTCTGGACAACTGAGTTCAACCGAACGGGATTCGATACCCATTTCAACATTGTAAAGACGACTGGCCAAATAGTAATTATACCCGCTGTTATAATATTCAGCAGATGCAGCAGATGTGTTTTTGCATACCTGTAAAGATTCAGAACCTGCTAAGGAAATCTATGGACTGAATGCATTACAAACACAACACGAAATACAAAATACGAGAGAACTGAAAATCAAGACAATTCGGTATTCCGCAGCTGTACTAAATGATGATAAATCACCTCTTTGTTGAAAGATTAAAATGTATTGCCTGCAACATGCCGATCGCGCATTTTAGTTAGGTGCCTAACGAAATATCCTGCCATGGAATACTAATTACCTGATGGATTATTGGTTAATCCAGATTCCACTGTCATCATGGCTAATCACTCGCTTCAACATTTTCTCTTTCTTCTGAGGCCCCAATGGAACATTTCTGTAGCCGTTGTCTAGTTCAGTATGTTCAGAGTCTTAGCGGGGATGAAGAATGTAACGAATCGCGTAGCACATTAATCTTATTCTTATTTCCATTTTTCTTATTCTTATTCTAATTATTATTATCATCATCATCATCATAAGTAGTAGTAGTAGTAGTAGTGGTGGTAGTAGCTGTTGCTGTTGTTGTTGTTTGAAATAATGAGGATGACAGCAAAATTATAAAACGCGACAAAAAGAACACATGAATGCGGTTGGCGAGGAGAGAGAGAGAGAGAGAGAGAGAGAGAGAGAGAGACAGAGAGAGACAGAGAGAGACAGAGAGAGAGAGAGAGAACACACACACACACAGAGAGAGAGAGAGAGAGAGAGAGAGAGGAACGAGCCATGCAACACCAAATAAACCTATTATCCAGCTGACAGGGAAGCCTGAAGCTACCATAACAGCGATGACTGTGCCGATCAGATAGGGTGACTGGTGCTGAAGGATTTGTCTGGCACCTTGGCATTTCCTGTCTCTGTCGGAGTCAGTGACGGATCTGTCTTCCTCAAGCTTACAGGTGCCCCCGTGCCCTGTCCACCTCCACCCACCCCTTCCCTTCCCTTCTTCCCCGCTTTTCACTACCCCTCCACGCCCTCCCCCCCCCCCACTCCCACCCCCACGCCCCGCCTCTCCGCCCCGCCTCTGTCTGTCTGTCTGTCTCTCTCTCTCTTTCTTTCTATTTATCTATCTGTGGAAGGGAGGAAGGTGGCAGAATGGTTAAGACGCTCAGCTGCCAATACAGAGTCCGTGAGGGTGTGGGTTCGAATCCCGCTCTCGCCCTTTCTCCTAAGTTTGACTGGAAAATCAAACTGAGCGTCTAGTCTTTCGGATGAGACGATAAACCGAGGTCCCGTGTGCAGCACGCACTTGGCGCACTGAAAAAGAACCCATGGCAACGAGAGTGTTGTCCTCTGGCGAAATTACGTAAAATGAAATCCACTTTCATAGGTACACAAATATGTAAGCATGCACTCAAGGCCTGACTAAGCGCGTTGGGTTATGCTGCTGGTCAGGCATCTGCTCAACAGATGTGGTGTAGCGTGTATGGGTTTGTCCGAACGCAGTGACGCCTCCTTGAGAAAGTGAAACTGAAAACTATCTGTGTCTCTTTGTATCTCTGTGTCAGACTTTCTGTCTGTCTGCTAGTTTGTCTGTCGGTCTGTGTGTGTGTGTGTTTTTTTTTATATGTGTGCCTCTCTGTCTCTCTCTCTCTCTGTTTTTCTCTATCCCTCTCTCTGTTTTTCTCTATCCCTCTCTGTCTCTCCATTTCTCTCTATCTGTCTCTCTCTCTCTCTCTCTTTATCTATCTCTCTGTGTCTCTGTTTCTGTCTGTCTTCGTGTGTCTCCGCGTGTCTCTTTGTGCCTGTCTGTCTACTTGTCTGCCTGTCTGTCATTCTCTGTCTTTTCTTTATCTCTGTCTCTGTCTGTCTCTGTCTCTCTCACACTCACCTTTGTCCTTTTCATCGTTTGTTTCCTTCCTTCTTGCCTCCCTTCACCGTCTTCTTTCTTCCCTCCTCTTGTCCCTCTTTCTTTTTCAGCGTCAGAAATTTTCAGCTCTCTCGTTCATCCGTTTAAACATACCTGTGTGTGTGTGTGTGTGTGTGTGTGTGTGTGTGTGTGTGTGTGTGTGTGTGTGTGTGTGTGTGTGTGTGTGTGTGTGTTTGTTTTTTTTACATTGATGATTTTTTTTTAACCTTCCAATTTATGAATTTATGCAGCCGTACATTGCGTTTGAAAAAAACGGTGCATGATGATTGTGAACGTATTTCTAAAACTCACCAGACCGCTTACATGGGTCACGTGGTCTTACAGTCAATAAGATATAAGTTTGATACCATCAGCTGCAAATGCACGAAACACAGTACAGCGCTTCATTATTTTTGTGTAACTGTCTCCACCGCTAGACCTTGTCTCGCTTTCTCCCATTCACCGCCGATTCACACACGATCTACATATTCCAAAAAACCAAATAGTCTACTGTCGGACACTGCTCTTCCTCTGTTTCTGGGCCATCTGCTTAGACCATCTGCTTGGGGTGAGCTCCCTTTCTGTCTCTGCCAAACGCCCACCTAAAGAAAACGTCCTTCAAGTCAGCTTAAAACATGTCAGCTTAAAAAAAGCAACAACAAAAAGCCCTTGCATGTTTCCAAAATGATGTTGCTGTTTTTGTTGTGTTTGTTGTTGTTGTTGTTGTTGTTGTTGTATTTCACCTGTAATGTTTCACGTTTCGGGAGATTTTCCTTCTTTTTATTGCATTTTTTTAAAAATTCAGAGTGTTCGTGTGAACAATCAATATGGAAAGTTCTGTATTCGTTTCCTATTGCTTTGTTTCATCTTTTTAGGTGTTCTGGCGCGTAAGTGTAAATTAAATAGTTAACATGTACAGCGCTTTGTTTTATTTGTTTCACAAACACGATCTGGCGCTTTTTAGATACCGTTGCTATTTTCATTAGTAGTAGTAGCAGTAACAGTAGTAGAAGTAGTAGTAGTAGTAGCAGTCGTTGATCTGCGTGCATGTACACAGATTGAGCGTTAGCATGTGTGCATATATGTTGACCTGGGAGATAGGAATACATAAAGAAAATGGTAATTTCACCTTGAAAACAAACAGACAAACAAACAAATGTCCAACCTGATACCATCAGACGCTGCGGGACTTCGAGCCATAATGATTCACCTCACAGACCATGGGAAAAGGAACAGCAAGCCGAGGTATCAAGCCGCTCGGCCATCGTTCGCCTTTTGCATCGGTGTTGAATGATTTGTCTGGCGGTGACCGTCTGTGTCCGTGTCAGTGATGGACCAGCACCCTTGCCTACATCTACATCTCTCTGTCTCTCTCTGTCTGTCTCTGTCTCTTTCTCTCCCTCTCACCCCCTCCCTCTCTCTCTCTCTGTGTCTCTCTCACCCCTGCCTTTCTCTCTCTCTGTCTCTCTCTCCCTCCCTCTCACCCCTCCCTCCCTGTCTCTCCCACCCTCTCACCACTCCCACTCTCCCTCTCTTTCAACCCTCCATTTTTTCTCTCTCCCCCTTTCTCTCTCTCTCTCTCTCTCACCCCTCCCTCTCTCTCTCCCTCACTCTCACCCCTCCCCCTTTCTCTCTCTCTCCCTCACTCTCACCCCTCTCTTTCTCTCTCTCTCTCTCACCCCTCCATCTCTCTCTCTCTTTTCCCTTTCTCTCCCTCTCACCCCTCCCCCTTTCTCTCTTTTTTCTCTTCTCCGCCCCTCCCCTTCCTGTCCCTCTTCTATCATTTGTCTGGCTTTTTTTCTTCTTCTACCGTCTGTTTTCTCTCTCCGTTAAGCTGAGAGCATAGACCCTCTGTCTCCTGCCATTGTTTCTTTCATTTGTCTTCTGTCGTTCTTGGTGGTGTCGTTTGGATGGCTATGTTATGTCTTTCTTCTTTCTGTCTGCTTTTGTTATTCTTGTTGGTGTAGATTTTCTTCCTTTTTTTTCCCCTTCGCTTTCTTGTATTACCATTTCTTTCTTTACTTTATTTTCCGTCTTTTTTCCCCTTCGTTTTCCGTATTTCATTTTCTATTTTAGTTTTTCATTGATTCGTTTTCTGCGTTTTTCCTATAAGTCGTTCATGTTTTGGTTTCTTTCTCTCTTTTTGTCCATGTTTGTGTCCTTTCCTTTTTCTTTCTTTCTTTCATTGGTAGAATTGGATTGGATTAGGTTGGATTTGTCTGGTGGTGGGTGTTCTCAGACTGTGCATAGCTTGCAAAACAACTGGCTAGCCCGAGAAACATACAACAACAGCAAACTTTTTGCAGGAATTTGGCAGAATGGTTAAGACGCTCTGCTGCCAATATACAGAGTCCCTGAGGGTGTGGGATGGAATCCCGCTCTTGTCCTTTCTCCCATCTTTGACTGGAAAATCAAACTGGGCGTCTAGCCATTCGGATGAGACGTTAACTCACTCAGTACGACCAGTCCTCTCTTCTCCTCTACACAGACCCCTCGGATGTCCAGTGGGTGTCTGAATGACCCAACCTTTAACTTCCGTCGTCAGAATTGTGGTATTCTTTGTCAACATTCACCTCTTCAGTATAAGAGCCTTCTGCTTGCAATATTTTGATGATGGTAATTGGGGTGAAACGCTGTTAACGTCGTCTCTTTCGCCGTTCGTATGGAGAGAGTTAAACTGAGGTCCCGTG
>NC_134876.1:87338731-87341231 GCF_041734735.1 Babylonia areolata
TGTATGCATATGTTTGTGTGCTTCACTCTGTGTGTGTGTGTGTGTGTGTGTGTGTGTGTGTGTGTGTGCGCGCGCGCGCGTGTGTGTGTGTGTGTATGTGGTGATGGGACGGGGGGAGGTAACTGATTGCAGTATTGGGAACAACGGAATGATGTAATGAATCATTATGAATTTAATCATTGGTTATGAAAAGCAGCCCTTTATTCGGGTGTGGGGGTGGGGGGGTTAAATACTGTTATCACTCTGTGATTAAACACCATTTTCAACTTTTTGAGCTATTCTTTCATCGCCTTCCTTGCTCGTGTATGATGACGTTATTGCAAGTCATGATACCAAAGGAAGACGCCATTTTTATCTGTTTCATCATGAAAGCTGAAATTTGATTGGACAGTTGTTTCACGAAATGCGATTCGATGCAAAATACGATCTTCAGGGAGTGCAGAATCAACCTTGACCTTTCTGTTGTTCAGCGGCAGTGGGGTTGCGAATGTCAGACTCTTAGTGTCGGCGGCGATTTTCGTTTTCATTCTTATCTATTCAGTTTAGCTGATGGGGATTATTTGTGATGTGGTCGACTGGAGAGGGAAGGCAAAGAGCGGAGACGACTGGGAAAAGAGAGTGATTGTCGGCTGGAAAGATGATTTGATGTGTCGTTGACGGGAGCGACTGCTGGATGGGACTTAGTTTGTGTTGATTGCTGTAGTGGCAGTGTTGTTGTTTTTTCTTCGAAGTTTTTTTTTTTTTTTGTGGTGGGTGGCTCTCTTCAGCTGGACGTGCGTGATGATTCGTACGAGTTATCTGGACTTCCGTCGGGGTGAAACTTTGTGTTGTGACATGGAATGAAAAGTGATCCCACAGTATTTTTGTATTTATTTATCTGTATTTTGGATGTGTATTTTTTTCTGTTTATATCAATGTTGAATCTCTCTCTCTCTCTCTCTCTCTCTCTCTCTCTCTCTGTCTCCCTCCCACCCTCCCTCTCTCCCTCTCTCTCTCTCTCTCTCTCTCTCTCTCTATATATATATATATATGTATGTATGTATGTATGGATGGATATATATTATATACATATACATATAAGTTGTCAGCGTTTTGAGACAGTTTACTGATTGAAAATGAACGTTATTTATACACAGTTTTATTGTGCCTTGATTACCAAAAGACATAATAAAGTAGTTTATTTAAAAATCAAAAATAAAAATTGAAAAAATCATAAATTTCGTATGTGTGTGTCTCTGGTGGGAATTATTAATTATTGACATTTGGTGGGAATTATACTGGCATTAACACCAAAAGTAAGTCACTTAGTACAGTTGAGGAAAACCGGTCAACATGACAAATTTTATTTGTTACGTTTAAAGTCGTTCAGATTCGTTCCTGTCAAAATGGATAGCTTTTTCCTGATGAACATGATGATTACATTTAAACTGGTGATCAAACCTTGCTGAGACAAGAATGTGAAGTTGTCGACGTAATTCATTCTTGGTTGTATGACCCCATAACCATGAACACTTAGCAGAGCAGATCATACATGGGAGGAAGACAATTTGAAAGTTATCTATATGACGCGCGCGCGCGCGCGCGTGTGTGTGTGTGTGTGCGTGTGCGTGTGCGTGTGTGTCCAAATACAGGAAACACTTCAGTCCAGGCATGTTTCAAAGAAAGGAAACATTTTCAAGTGCCAATAAAAGACAAAGTGACCAGGTCCTATTTCAGCACAACCCCAGTCCTATCATACTCAGTTGAGTTCAAGTCCAGTACAGTCCAGTTTTCTTTTTATTCTGTTCCAACTCGGTAGGTCCAGTTCGGTCTAGTCCAGTCTACGTCAGTCCAGTCTGGTTTAGTCCATTCCGGTTTGGTCCAGTCCAGTTCAGGCTTAGTCCCATTCTGCTCTCCCCCAATTCAGCTGAATCCACTGAAGTAACTGTCGGGAGTCCGCTGTCACTGACCTGCCGCTACAATCAACTAACCACCGCGGGTGTCGTGTCCCATGCCTCAAGTGTCCCACGGGACAAGGGTGAGTGGGGTCTCAGAGGGTCACCATGGATGAACTTATCGCATTAGGACGGTGCTGGACAGGTTGCGATCCTGTCGGAGGTCAGTGACATTTGAGACATCCGGTCAATTACTGGAGGGCTGTCAGAAAGGCGAGGAAGCCGTGTGATGTGGTTTGCCGGGCGTGTCAATGCTATCTCGACTGATTCCAATGAAGCGCTGGTTTGAGTGTACTTGTCTGTATGGATGTCTGTTTCCAAATTTATGGAAGGTACTAGATTAGGCTTCGAAAGGAAAGGCTCGACAGATTTAGCTCACATGGGGGTTATACGGAGGAACGCTCTCCGATTATTCTGCTCAAGAGCAAAATCGAGTAGACATCAAGTCCCAGAACTTGTATTGCGCACAGAAATGGCTGGGAGAGTCGAGGAATAAAATGCAATATCGTGGAAGGGGTGTTTGAAGGATTGTGGGGGAAGGCAGGGGAAGCACACACACAAACACA
>NC_134876.1:87346231-87353731 GCF_041734735.1 Babylonia areolata
GTACTCCGTTGTTTAATGATATACAATTCAATACACATGTACGCATGTTGAGATATTGTTTAGTATTCGTGACCCTCCTCTCTCTATCTTTCTGTCCGTTATATTCCGTGATCTTTCTCTTTCTCTCGTACCTCCTCAACCCACACTTCCGCACGACTGAATTGACTAGGGAAATATTGACTGTATATGTCGGATCCATTAATTGCTTCTGCGCTCTTGTCGGATGTCGTCTGTTTTGCTGTACACATGCCAGTTTCTCCGTCTGTCTTTTTTTGCCTCTCTCCTTGCTAGCTGCACGCGCGCGCGTTTGTGTAAGTTGTGTGTGTGTGTGCGCGCGCGCGCGTGCGCGTGCATACATGTGTGTGTGCATACATATGTGTTTATGTGGGGGGGGGAGAGACAGACAGACAGAAAGAGACAGACAGACAGAAAGAGAGAGACAGAGAGAGAGAGAGAGAGAGAGAGAGAGAGAGAGACAGAGAGAGAGAGAGACAGAGAGAGAGAGACAGAGAGAGAGAGAGAGAGAGAGAGAGAGATGAATGCATACTTCTTCAAGAAACCAAGAAACTGTTATCTCGGATTCTGACCGCCGCCACTCCCCCATCTCACGCCACTGTATATCCTCCCCACCCCCTCCCCCGTCCCTCGATCCCCCACCACCCAACGCGTCGCAGAACAAATGTAAGTAGACGTCAGGGATAGAAAGATAACGCACCACATGGAGTCCCAGCTCTTGTAAAATATTGCGAGTTCCATTGCTACGTGGAGACCCCTTTGAGTTAGAAAACAAAAAGTTATATACAGCAGAATTTGATTTGACAGCTTAGGAAATCATTTGCTTTGACACTTCTCGAGGTTCCTACAACGTTCAGCGGATGTTCTCAAAGATATGTTCTATCCTTGGGGGAAATAATGCAAAGGGACCTGCCGCTAGCTGAGGCAGTACAATGACATGTGTGCGGAAATATGATCCTTTGTCAAAATTCAAACAAGGTGAACAGAACATGTTATGGTTGAAAACATCAACTGTCAAATCTGACCGATGCATCTAAAAATGTATTCAAGCATAACTTGTGTGTGTGTGTGTGTGTGTGTGTGTGTGTGTGTGTGTGTGTGTGTGTGTGTGTGTGTGCGTGTGTGTGCGTGTGTGTGTGTGTACTCGTGTGTGTGTACTCTTGTGTGTGGGTTTTTTGTGTATTTTTGTTTTTAATTAAAAACAAAACAAAACACACTCACACATATAAACACATACTTGTATTCAAATCATCTAACAAAAAAGGGGCAGAAGAGAAAGAAGAAAAGACGACAAAAATGACACCACCAACATCCACAATAACAACGCCAACAAGGAAAACACAAAACAAAATAAACAACAAAATATGAACACACAAAGTGACCAACAAAGATCAAGTGATAGATAAGAAGGAACTAAGATACAGACAGACAGGCAGGCGACAAACGCTCATCAAATAGAAAATACAGGAACAGTCATATTATAATACATTTACGTAATAATGTTCTATAGTTTATAAATTACAACATTCAAAGATTCTCACACAATAAGAAAGAAACAAAATCGAAGCCATGTATGTACCAGTAACTAGCGTAAGTGCCTTAAGTATTAGTAGTAGGCCTCCTTCGGTCATGACTGGCCATGGATAGAGTACATCCGACCTAATGTCTAATTGGGCTGACTGCTTGGACCAAGCAGCCTGTGAATGTAGAGACCGATGCGAGAGAGACAGTCTCTGTCGCAGCGGTCACACATGTAAGCTGATGCTGGTCTGTTGGCTGCCGTCCCTTTTCTGCGAGCTCGCTTTTCTGCTGCAGCAGCTGACAGTTTGTCCTCACCAATCCGTAGCTGATTCTTGAGAGTGCTTCTCCATCTGTTGCGGTCATCTGCAAGGTCCTCCCAGGACTCAGTGTTGATCTCAAGCGCCTTCATGTCACGTTTGCAAACGTCTTTGTATCTCAGCTGTGGGCGGCCAATGCTTCTCTGTCCCGTGGCGAGCTCTCCATAAAGGATGTCTTTTGGGATGCGACCATCTTCCATGCGGCGAACGTGGCCCAGCCAGCGCAGCCGACGCTGTCTCAGCATGTTATACATGGTCGGGAGGCCAGCGCGAGTCAGGACTTCGGTGTTTGTCACCTTGTCTTGCCAGGAGATGCCGAGTATGCGCCGTAGGCTTCTCAGGTGGAAGGTATTGAGCCTTTTCTCCTGACGAGCATGTGTGGTCCACGCCTCACTGCCATACAGCAAGGTGCTGAGGACACAGGCGTTGTATACAGCCATCTTTGTCTTCGTAGTCAGCTTGGAATTAATTTTTGTCCACACTCTTTGTGTGAGGCGGTCTATCATCGTAGCTGCCTTCCCGATCCTCTTGTCTAAGTAAGTATAGTATACATCCCCGAACTGAAGTGAAGGAAAACTAATTAGGATGATTCAGAATGTTCCCCCAAATCACTGTAAATAAACCAGTCTGTGTGAAATTTTGTATAGGTACAACTGATTTTTGCATCAGGTTGTTCTACTTTATACCTGTATTTTAACTCTTCTTGGAGTGTTTGTATGTTTGTGCGTGCGTGTGTGTGATATAAGACAGGATATCATCCCATTTCTTCTTGACACAAGAGTTATGACTACCCAAGATCGCTCTTGCATTTTGTTTGTTTGTTTGGTTGTTTTTTTTTACGTTCCTATATTCAATAGCGAAAGCATTTCAGCTGTACAAAAAAAGAGAAATAATTTATTGCCTTTTTCAATCCCTCGCAATCCCTCGCTCACATTCTTTGAAATAATATGTACATAGCTAAGGCACACCAGTCCGTGTAGCATGCTATGGGTCCACATATGCTTCTTCCCTGCGTGTTTGAATGTACGTGTGTGCAATCGTGCGTTCGTTCTCTCTCGCGCGCTTGTGCACGTGTTTTGTGTGTAGGAGGAATTTTGTTTAATGTCCCGTCACACATATCGGTGATTGAAGACATTTTGTTAGTATTTATGAATACATCTGAGTATTATCGGTTAGAAGGGGTGGGAGATGTGGATGAATGGAGGGTTGGGAGAAACTGGGCAAATGAGGGTAAAAATGTGGGTGAAATTTGGAAGAAAAAAACCCTCCCAAAAACCCTCTAAATACAGTTACAGGAAATTACTTAAAGAAGCTTCGAGTTATAGACGTATTTCGGTTACCTCCCACGTTGGGAAAGTCATGGAGAAAATTGTAAATATTAGAATGGTGTATTACTGTGACAAAAATAACATAATTCCGTCATCTCAAACTGGATTCCGGAAAGGAAGATCTACAATTGATCATCTGACCCGTCTCACTACCCAAATTAAAAAACAGTTTTCTAAGCGAAAAAGTATCCTTGCGTCCTTCTTCGATCTTAAGTAATAAAGCTTACGACCGAGTATGACATAGCAGACTTGTGTGTGTGTGTGTGTGTGTGTGTGTGTGTGTGTGTGTGATGTTGTGTGCTTTGTGTTTGATGCTATTGTAAAGCATTAATTAAAGCTATATACATATATGTATATATATATATATATATATATATATGTATGTATATATATATATATATATATATATATATATAAAACACAAACACACACACAACACACGTATATATGCATCTCTCTCTCTCTCTCTCTCTCTCTCTCTCTATATATATATATATATATATATATATATATATATATATATATATATATATATCATATATATATTTATTTATCTGTGCGTGTGTGTCTTTTTCTGTTCTTATCAGTGCTTACACTCCCTCAAGAATGCTCTTCCTCTAACTGTTATCTTACACATCATATCCATTCAACAGACTCCGTCTCTGCCTTTCGCTCTTCACTAAAAGCTCACCTTTCGAGAACCAAATGTAAGCTCATTTGGTTTCCCACTTCTCCAAAAACCGCCCCGAGAGAGAGAGAGAGCTATGTCATGTGTAGTTTATGTAATTTGTAACTTTTTTTTCTTTCATGTAAAGCGCCCCGAGCTCTCCGAGAGAAAGTGCACTCTGCAAATGTACATATCACCATTATTGTTTTCATAATCTTCATCATTATCGTTATTGTTTTCATCATTACCACTATTACTACTTCTTCAACTACTACTGCTATAACTAATTATATAGCTACTACTACTACTACTGCTACTACTACTAGCACATCTGTATTCATTCCTTTTATTATTTTTTCATGAACCTCAACAAGAACGGGAACTTCACGTCAAAAGACTAGAAGATGAACGTTGTGATTATTCACATCCGGTTGTTGGAGGGGAGGTAATCGCGTTGAGTTTCCGGCGATGGCGACAGAAAAGCCGACAGGCTCGACCTCTGCTCTCTCTGCAGTCAAATGCGTATACACTTGACGCTTATGTGTGCCTGATTCTGACCCTACCTAATAAATCAGGTCGGATGGTTACAATGTATATTGTGCCACGGCTTATCGCGTGGCTTCAGCTCAACAGTGTATTAAATTCCGAATGTTGGAAGTTTTGCTTTGAATGAATTGAGAGTCGTTTACAAATGCCCACGCCCTGGTTCTTGTCAACCCCAGTATTTCCCAGAAATCGGTGGTTATTTATAATGTTTTAGTTCTGTGCATGCATAGTTTAGGGTTTTGAAATACTTGCACACACCCGCACCATCACCCAACACACACACACACACACTGAGAAAGAGCAATCACTTATTTCTGTAAATCTTTGCCCATAAAACCAATATCTCTATCATATGAACCTGATAATATTTCGCAATAACAATGGCGGGCATGGTCGCGTTTGTTGCAGCAACAAACACAAAAAAGGAAAGCAGCGACCTTCTACAATGCCCTGAAGTATCAAAGGAAGTGCTTCTCGCTCGGATAATGCTGTATCGTTATGTTTCGTGTCCCACCTTTATGAAACTGCACGGTAGTAGGGCTTTCTTGTTTCTTTATTGGTTTACTTGTATTCATTTCCGTTGAGGGTATGGCCATTATGATTTTAGTTGGGGGATTTTCTGACGGAATGCAGCTGGCCACTTATGATGACAATAAAATGCGGGTTGCGTGGAATAAAAAGACAAACAAAAAAAAGAGAAGACATGTGTCGATTATGTTCAATGTTCGTTCCTTTTCCGGTTCTGCCTCTCTTTCTTCCTCACCCTCCCCTTGTTTGTTGGCGTCTGTCTGTTTGTCTGTCCGTCTCTCTGTCTTTCTATCCGACTCTCTCTCTATCTCTCTCAAGCGCGTTGGGTTACGTTGCTGGTCAGGCATCTGCTTAGCAGATGTGGTGTAGTGTATATGGATTTGGCCGAACACAGTGACGCCTCCTTGAGCTACTGACACTGATTCTCTCTCTCTCTCTCTCTCTCTCTCTCTCTCTCTCTGTATATATATATATATATATATATATATATATATATATATATACATACATATATTTCATATTTCTCACGTTCACGGTATTACAATAAACAGTAAAAGAGATAACGCTCGCCATGTTT
This sequence comes from Babylonia areolata, assembly GCF_041734735.1. NCBI lineage: Eukaryota > Metazoa > Mollusca > Gastropoda > Neogastropoda > Buccinidae > Babylonia > Babylonia areolata. Next base: position 87,351,731 of record NC_134876.1, read on the forward strand.
TGAAGCAGACATGCACGATTTGGAGGTAACGATGTGTTCTGGCAATGAAAATGATATCAAGGAAAACGCCACTCATCCAGCAATAAGAGTGCTTGGCAAAATCAGGACCATAGGCTGTCAGGTGGAACGCTTTTCATTCTCGCGCATTCATTATTTCGCCCACGGTCTCGTCAAAATGGCTAAATGTTGCGTGACCGGTCGTGATGGCGAAAATGTTCCATGAGATGGCGGTTTCTTATACAGCAAATCTCTATCCCTTCCTACCTCCTCGTTTTTTCTCACATGCACAGAACACACACACACACACACACACACACACACACACACACACACACACACACACACACACACACACACACACACACACACACACACACACACACACTCACTCACTCACTCACTCACTCACTCACTCACTCACTCTATTACGTACTTTACTGATAGTTTTACCGAGAAAACATTTTTATAGTTAAGTGAACTTATATATAGTTAAGTAAATATAGATGAGGACAGTTTGAGCTTACAACGAAAAATAGACAGATTCGTAAACCAATCAAGCCATGCGCTCCTATCACCCGTTGCGACGATATTCTGCAAAGGTTCCTGCAACGTATCGTTCCAGATTCCCGAAGGTTGCAAACAAGGTTGTCAATAATTCAGTGGACTGTGACAGTGTCGCGTCATGCACTTGTCAGACTCACGGGGGTATCTCATCAGTCGTGACGCGGCCACAACGTGAGATGGGGATTCCGTTTTGCATATCAGAGATAAGATCTTTGCAATCACACACAAAAAAAAAAAAAAAAATCCAGACCAATATGATATATTAAGTTGCAAATTATGCTCTTCATCTTTGACGATCTTGAGTCGTGTGCGAGTTGTTGTTGTTGTTGTTGCTGTGGTGGTGTTGCTCATACTGATCCCATTTGACAGTTCCCTGCGGTGTCTTAACGTATGTTGCACGACCATGTGCATTCATTAGCAATCTGGTAATAGGGTCAAAATAATTTTCATGATAACAATTCGCCAGCTAATTCAGAGTGGATCACGATCCGGTGTTGAGAAAACAAAAGCAAACAACAACTGGGCAATGTGTTCCATGTCAGTATTTACAATTGTATCAAATTCCGATCTTCCTATCTGAATGGGACGTTTCATGAAAACATAATTATCAATCTAATTTCCATTGATGGATCCGTTATTCGGCACACGCGCCTGTGTGTGTGTGTATGTGTGTGTGTGTGTTTGTGTGTGTGTGTGTGTGTGTGTGTGTGTGTGTTGTGTGTGTGTGTGTGTGTGTGCGTGCGTGCGTGCGTGTGTGTGTGTGTGTGTGTGTGTGTGTGTGTGTGGTGTGTGTGTGTGTGTGCGTGCGTGCGTGTGTGTGTGTGTGTGTGTGTGTGTGTGTGTGTGTGTGTGTGTGTGTCCGTACGTGTGGGCGAGCCTCAGTAACAAATATGCAACGTTTGGGTTCAACCTCGACACCCGTCTTAGATGGAAGGTCTAATGCATGCAGGTTTAACTTTCACACCAAAGTCGAGGAACGGGAACTTAATCTAACACCACATTGACGTCAACAGAACCAATCGAGCAATGCAGGCGCCAGTGCACAGCAGATAGCCTCTTCTCTCACCATCCATGCACTGCCCCCTTACATAACCCCCATCGCCATGTCGTCTCTTTTTAATGCAGATATGTATCAAGAAGATAAGGATCATTGTCAGCCCCTGCCCGCCTCGCCTGACACTGGCTATGATAATGACATCAACAGATCATGAGGCAGACACATGTCGATGCGTTCTGCTCAGAAAGAAACCGGAAACACTTAGAAGGAGGTGAATGTAATTCTAGGAAAAGCACAAAAGCAAATCAACTTCAATTCGGTCACGCTCTGACAACCAAGGGTTGGTCATGCATGCATGCAATCAGTTGGATTCAATATTTACGGAATAGGAAACAATTGGCAGTAAAAAGCCGTTGGCATACAAGGTCCATACACGTGAA
>NC_134876.1:87358731-87361231 GCF_041734735.1 Babylonia areolata
TAAATATTCGGATTGTATGCAGGAGGATTCAACATTTGCGAAGCTGAGGACATGCTTCTGTTTCGAATGGTGAGTAAGTGTTTATGTGTGTTGCTGGGTGTACTGATAGCCTGTGGATATGGCATCAGAATCCTCCGTGACATCGTGATGCTTCAAGCAACCGTCCCTATCCTAACAATGAAGATTGTAGAAAAAAAAAAAAGTTTTACACGTTCCTTTACTTTACATGCAAATTGCGAGGCTTGGCTGTCTTGTCTTTCGGTTCGTTTTCTTCGTGGTTACAGAAGAAACTCCAAGATGTATTGCATTCCCTTCATTTGCATCATTTTACATACTAAATAAGGTTCACTCTGTGACCTCTCTCCTCATCTGTCTACTTTGATTGTTCCACCAGTCACGTCTTCCATGTCAGCATTCACACACCGGCTATAAGTAACTTTTGTTTTGTTTTGTTTTTTCTTGTTGTTCTGTTCTGCATTAAGACTTTGAACTGAAAACGTGTTCACTTTATCGGTGCACTCCCTTTTTTTGAAAGTAAAAGCAAGAAATATTATATCAGTGCAGGTGAGAACGGACAGCTGAAGATATTTGTAATAGTTCTATGTAAGGGATATCGACTGCTGTTGAAATGTGCAATATTTGCATAAAAACAAGCAGATGATTTTACTAAAGGTTAGGATCAAGCGGACATTTTTGCATGTGTACAACTCGTCCTTATTTTGCTTTCTTCTTCTTCTTCTTCTTCTTCTTCTTCTTCTTCTTCTTCTTCTTCTTCTTCTTCTTCTTCTTCTTCTTCTTCTTCTTCTCCTTTTTCTTCTTCTTCGTCGTCGTCGTTTTCTTCTTCTCTTTGACTCACTTGTGAAAACAAAGTGTGTGTGTGTGTGTGTGTGTGTGTGTGTGTGTGTGTGTGTGTGTGTGTGTGTGTGTGTGTGTGTGTGTGTGTGTGCCTGTCTGTCTGTCTCTCTGTCTGTCTCTGTGTCCGTGGTAAACTTTAACGTTGCCATTTTCTCTAGAAATGTTTTGTCCGTCATTACCAAATTTGGCTTTAAAATGGTAGGAAAAAACATTTTCACAGTCATATAAATAATAGGTCGTAATTCTCCCAAATCAAGCCATGTTTCCCGTATTATTAACGGTTTATTTCGTTGAGGCTATTTCCGGGATTCCAAAAATACCATATTACCACATCTCAGTTGCAGCAGCGTAGGCGATGCTTTGTAAGAAGACGGCGTGACCTCGTTTTTCTTGTTCGCAATTAAATGGAAAGAAATACAAATTCTGGTCATCCACTTCAAGGATGCGTATTTGGGTGTGCTGCTCTAATTACCTTACCAACACTGCAAGTGTCTGTATGTCTCGGGCCTGATTAACGCTGGGATATCATTATGACAGGAAGCATGGAGTACAGCCCAGTCACGCAGTCCCAAACCAAAATGGACCTCCATAGCAACATCGTCATCGTCATCGTCATCCTCCTCCTCCATCATATCAACATAAACAAAACTGTCTCAAAGTCTGTGGCCTTTCATGCCCTGCTCTCATGGTGACCTCAGTTTCGATACCCCTCCACTTCCGTGCTTAGGGTAAGTCCTGTCAATGTCTCCAGTGTCGACATATTCATGTGGCGGGGCGCGGGAGCGGGGAGGACCTGGGGAAGGGGGCGGGGCGGGGGGGGGGGGGGGGGGGGGGGCTGTTGTTTTAGGGACATGGTGGCGATCTCCACTATGAGAGGGACGCTCACCCAGTCTGGCTCCGCGACTAAGCCATTATTGTCGTTATAAGGGAGCTCAGTAGGTGGTGTCCTAAGTACGTTAAATCAGGGTCTCCTCTGGTGTGTGGCCTCCTGGCGACCTAGCATCGATGGTTCCCTGCGGACTGCCGATGCTGGAACTGTGACGGATGAACCCGGGTGTGGCCGTGTATGGGGGAATCTAAATGAGCGGCGTGGGAGTAATGCCATTGAAACGGTGCAGATGATGGGGCAGCAAAGAAAAAAACAACTCCTAGTCAGAACACATATTGACACAGACTACATCATCGACGTGTTTACTTCATATATATATTTTACAGTAGATACTCAATCAACTACAATGAACACAAAAGAGAAATTGAATCTACCGTGTCGTACTTTCCCAGCGAGTGTAATTAAACTTGTGGTACATCTATCTAGATCCAGAGAAAACGGCTAAATGTTGCACTGTGATTGCGGCGATGGCGACGTCTCCTTTACCTCGGACTTAAAAGAATTCTTAAATGCCAGAGATACACCAAAGTAACACGATTTAAACAGCGTTATAATTTCGAATTGCGCAATCGATTTATCACCCTTGAAACAGCATACTTATATATTAATTTTAACGTCATTGATAGATCCGCAGTAGTGCAGTGACTAAGACATTTTTTTTCCTATCCGAACATGCTGTGCTTAAATCTGCGCTCAAGTCTTTTTTGTCGTTGTTGTTTTTGTTTTTGTTTTAACACGAAGCCTTATAATAACAAA
>NC_134876.1:87366231-87371231 GCF_041734735.1 Babylonia areolata
CCCCTCTTTCTTTCTTACCCCTCTTATCCCCTACGTGCTTCTTTTTGTTTTTTCTGCTGCCAACCACGCAGACTCACAAGCACTGGCGATTGCGTATGCACGCACTGGCGTGCACACATAGCCATGCTGCAAGCATACAGTGCACTTTTATATGCACCTCATTTGTCTGTATTTTTGAAAGATTGTTGCACTAAAACGTGTAGACAAATATTAGTGCTTAAATTTCTTGTTCTGCTTCTGTTCCTAGCCCCCCCCCCCCCTCCTACCCCTACCCCCCCCGCCCGCCCCTTCTTTTTCTCTTCCTCCTCCTCTTCTTCCTCCTCCCTCCAATTCTTCTTCTTCTTCTTATCTGCTTCGTAAACATTCGACTCGAATGATCTATTTCATCTATCCGTTTTGTAAATATGAGTTGGGTTTTAGTAACTAAAGTTGTGGCCAGTGCTTCTTACAGACATTGTAGCCTCTTTCTTTTACAGTATGTGACACAAGAGTCAGCTTTCCTTTTTTATCTGTTCTTTTCTTTCCTTCACAGGCTTCAGATTTCACGCTCACATTTTTTTTTGGAGCTTGCTTGAAGGCCGATGTTTACCCCGCTACTTTGGTGGTCGTCCTGAATCATCACTGACAAAGTCAGTGAAACAGAGGTCAGTTGTTGTTTCTTGTTTACGTGGTCTGTTTTATCTTCTTTTTCATAATTTCATTTTCATGTGATAGTTGATAGTTGGTCGAGGTGATCAATCAAATGTTGAAAATATAGCAGTGTTTTTTGTTGTTTTTTTTGGTGGAGGGGGATTTTTTTTTTTTTTTTTTTTTTTTACGAACGAGAGGGTGAATGACTTCAAGAACAGTATGATCAAACGAGTCTCACTTCTGTCCAACATTGTCCATAATTTTCGTCAGAGTATTCGGCAGCTTCAGCTTCCCCTTCTGGAATTTTATGGTAGATGTCACGTCACGTGCGCACACACACACACACACACACACACGCACACACACACTCACACACACACACACACACACACACACACACACACACACACACACACACACACACACACACACACACACACATATATATATATATATATATATATATATATATATATATATATATATACATACACACAAAGAAGCATTCAGATATACACACATACGCACGCGCACACACACACACACACACACACACACACACACACACACACACACAGCTAAAACAAGCATGCACACAGTAACACAGTTTAACACATACACACTCTAGCAAAAATAACATGTACACACACGCGCACGCACGCACACACACACACACACACACACACACACACACACACACACACACACACACACACACACACACACACACTGCACATAATTGTACTGAACCGGCGGATTATTCTGGTTTAGAATGCGAAACTATGCTGACGAGTCCGTTCATCATCCCTTCATGCTCTTCTTAACCCCTGTTTTACACCGCCTCGCTCTGTCTACACCCGCCTTTCACTCCCAAGTTCAACTGCAGCTGGAATGGCTGCACCATCACCCTGCCATTACGTTCCATTGTCTGACAGTACTAGTCCCCGTGTAGACATAGTGGGATTTTTCCAGAAGACCCCACCCCACACCCACACCCCCAACCCCCTGCCACCAACCCATCTCCCTGTGGTTGATCGTGCATTCAAGGCACGCCGCGTCCACTTGCCACGCAACTGACGGCATAGGTTTTACGACGAGGAGGAGGACGAGTGGGTACACAGATTCGTCCCTGTCGGATTCTGTCCCACGATTTTCACACCCTGATTGAAAAGTGCCTGTACTCTGCTCGTGTTTTTCTTTCTCCTGAAACTATCTCCCCGTCCATCCATGCACCATCACCAAGGGATAGTCACTTGGGGGGGGGGGGGGGGAATGGGGGGGGGGAGGGGGGGAATGGGGGGAGGGGGGAAGAAATCTCCGTGGTCTTTTTTTTTTTTTTTTTCCAAAGTGGGAGATGATGTTGGGGTTTGATGTATGTCGTTCTTCTTTTTCGGATTCCACTCCCATCTGAGTGCAGTGTACACGTCAAGGACTTTGAGTGGAGTTTGATTTTAGTGGATTCGTGTGATAGATATGCTGAACTTTTAAACGTATACAGAGGAAAAAAAACTTGCTAGTTCTCTGCATTGTTCTTTTTAATGTGTCATCTTCTTAAAAAATATTCCCTGTTGAGCCTGGTACAACTGGTAATAACGTCATTTCATTATCTTCTAATTTCTTTTTGTTCCTTAAAGACCACTCCCTCCCCTCTCCATCTCATCCCCATCCTCCGCCGCCGAATGTTCCCCTCCACCACTGCCTCATCATTCCCTTCGTTTTTCCTTCAGTCGCCGTCGTCGTCGTCGTCGTCGCGGTTCTTGTTACTCTTCTTCTTTTCCTCCTCCTCCTCCTCTTCTTCTTCTTCTTCCTCTCTTCCCCCCATCTCTCTCATCTGCTGCAAACCATCTACTGTGAAACTATTTTCTGTTCTGCCCTTTCTGGTTTGAGTAATTATTACAGTTCGGTTAAGTAAATGCAGTTGTTACGATTAGGTATGAAAACACTACAGCTGCTTCCTTATTCAATGCAACATAGAAATCGGCTTTTCCTCCTACCTTTTCTTTTCCTTTTTTTTTCTCTTCTTTTTTCTTCTTCTTCTTCGATCGTGGGCGATGAGTTACACGTTCGCTTGCTTCTTCGAGTTTCCTTTTGCGTGCATGACTGTGTTTACCCAGCCACCTAGGCAGTCGTAATGCATTTCCGGGAATTCCGTTTTCTCCTCCCTGTAATGGAAAGGGTATTCAGTTACAAAAGAAAGTGGTAGAAAGTGGGTGGTGGTTTCACCTTGTTATTGTTAACACTATTTTATATCACAGAAATAGATATATCGGGTGTCCCCCCAAAAGTGCTTCGCTTTTTGACAGTATTTTCTCAGTGATAGAGAAACCGAATACATTGACAATTTTCACACAGTAATCTTAGGGTATCATCCACACGTCTGCAAAATTTCTAAACGTTCGGACGCAAATTATGCGAGTATTGTCCAATTCAAAACAGCATGTCAAAAAATCCAGTATCAGAGGAAAACTCACTTATTTCAGTTTATGCTCAATGTGGCCTCCATCTTCCTCCACGACACCCGATATATATCTTAATGCACCAGCTGCCGTGGCGAAGCGATTAGCGTCGTGGACTGAGGTCTGGGAGGACGCGGGTTCGATCCCCAACGCTGGTGTGGGTTTTCGGCTTGAAGGAGATTCATACCGGATTGAGTGTCCTACGGGGTCACACTGCATTACAAGGATCATCACACTGTCGAGGATATCCACATCGCCATTGTGTCGTTTATTGCGGTGGTTAAATTTCTTGACCAGCCCAGCAGATTTCTGTATGCCGCAGGCTGGTTGACGCCAGTATATGTTATGAGAGTGTAAGCTTGTCAAGTAGTCCCAAACTTGAATGGGTTCCACCTCCCGTAGCAGGATCTCTATCATTACGATCATCATTCATCATCATCAGAATACAGAAACCAAAACGTCCACTATTGTGGGACAACCCCCCCACCCCCTCCCTGCCATCCCCACCCCCTTCAAAAAAAATTGTTTTCATGGTCTGTGTCATGCTCTGTAGAATTACTTTTCGCAGGGTCTTGTTTTTTCTTCTATTGGTCGATGGTTTCCTGGAAAGTGATGATCAAGGGAGGGTTGAAGACTTGATAGAGCTTTTAACACTGACTATGGGGTTGATGACATAATCAGAATTTGATGCCTAGATTTCCTTTTCTTTTTTTTTTTTCTATTGAGTATGCAACCGCATCATACATGATTAAGACGTGGATTTTCCCTTTACATTCTGAAAGCAACAGACTGGTATTTTGTGAAGATCATTTTTCATTGAAAGAAACACATAAGAGATTTTAAGACCTAAATGTTCCATTGTTTAGCTTAAATGCCTTTCGGCTATAACATAGTATTTGATAAGAAAACAATCACAATGACGCTCTTTGTTGTTTTGTGTTCCCCCGCCACATGTTAATGTTTTCTCTGCAGTGATTTAGCTTGTTTTCGTTATTTCGAGCAGGGTCTGCGATTAATTTGACGAACTGTCTGCTGTTAATCCTCTTTGACCACCACTCTCTGAATTCGAAAACAAAACAAACAACAACAACAACAACAATAAAACAAATAATGCATCTGCAGCCAAAATATGGGGAACAATAATTATGAAGGAAAAATACCACGTGTTATCTTGAAGTTGTAACAAACTGTTATTCATTACATAACCATAGTTATGTATAAAAGGAATGGGTTTCATGGGTGTCTGTCAGTGTTGTTTTCTTGTCCCATAAAACCCCGTCACTTGTCAGTTGGGCTGTCGTTTTCCACTCACACACTAACAAGTAGTAACGACAAAAGACATTGCCATAGAATCCATCACGTTCTACTCACCCGCCATCCTTCACTCCCAAACTTCAGCAGTAGCAGTAGCTGCAGCGGCTGCACCATCACCCTCCCATTACTCTTCATTGTCTGACAATATTGGCTTCCGAGCAGACATCTCGAGATTTCCCAGCAGACCCCACCACCTGTCTTGATCGTGCATTCAGCTCACGTCACGTCTACTGGCGGTGGGAAGTGACGGCATACATTTCATGGTAAGCAGAATAAGTAAGCACAGTCTTTTTCCCTGTCGAATTACGTACCGGGATTTTAAGTCCTGCTTCGAAAAGTGAGTGCACGCAACCAGTGTTTTCCTTTCTCCCGGAATATCTCTCGAGTCCCTGGCCCTCCATGGTTCATTGCCACTGTGTAGCCACTTGGGAAAGGACTGGTGAAGGTTTTGCAAAGTGGGTGATACTTATGAATTTACATTAGCAGTTACTATTGTTTTTTTAACACTCTCCCATCATAGCCCTCAATAAATGTACACTCAAAGGGCTTTATAATGGTTGTCGGTATGCTCCCAAGTATGTTGCCCACCTGCCCATCTGT
>NC_134876.1:87373731-87378731 GCF_041734735.1 Babylonia areolata
TATATATATATATATATGTGTGTGTGTGTGTGTGTGTGTGTGTGTGTGTAAAGTATATGGCCCATCGGCTATGTTGACCTTAGACTTGAACGATATTTTATTTTCCACTTTTTGTAAATGTAGTACACAGTCTAAGTAATTGAAGTGGCTACGGTTGGTGTCTTACAGCCATTGTGTCCGCTTTCGTTTTCAGTACATAACGCTGAGCTCAAGTGCTTTTATTCCTCTTCCTCTTCTATCGCAGGTACCAAGCCCACGTTACCCTCTTTGTTTTAGCGTGCGTAACTGCGTTTTCGCCACCAGTCAGGTGCATTTCCCTTGGTGCCGTTTTCTTCAGCCTCTTGTCTGATGAGCCAAAGGTCGTTAGTCGGTGATACCGTGCTTGTAACCACCTGTCATACTGAATATCAATAGTGCAATTGGAAATGCATGGTTTCTTTGCATCCTTCGCAGAAACCTTGTTTTCGATAACGTTGTTAATTGGCTGGATTGGTTTGAACACCGAACTCGCAGTGACTATGGAACGGGTTCGTATCACAGACCACGCAACATTTTGCATTTTGTATATATTTCAGGAGTTGTCGTGTAAATTTAGTGTTGCTTAAGTCATCGTCTTCCCTCTCCCCTTTCGCCCCCCTTATCCCCCCCCCCCACACACACACACACACACACACCTCCCCCCCTCCCTCCCAGTTTCCTGCGATTGTTATCTCCGTCGACCCAGAAGGGTGTCGACGTCAAACCGGATTCAACTAAGCAAAACACTGCAGTCCATCACTTCCTGCTTATCTTTTCGCGCTCCTCAGTTCAACAGGAGTGGCGGCTGTAAACGCTGCACCATCTCTCCCGCATTACTCTTCATGGTCTGGACACTATTGGCCTGCTGAGTAAACATCCTGAGATTTCGGGGGGGGGGGGGGGGGGAGAAAAAGAAACAAAACTTTCTGCATTCAACGCACGTCACCGTGCAAGTGGCGGGGGTAGATTTTACGGGAGGGAAGAAGGACAAGAAGCACAGAGACTAGTCCCTGGCAGATTCTCTGTGACTTACTTCGAAAAGTGCCTGCACGCTGCCCATTTTTCACTTTGTCCTCGTAGATCTCCCAGGTCGTACTCTGGCCATGCACCAACGCGACGGAATAGTCTCCTGGGGGGAAAGGAAACCTGTAGAGTTGGGCAAAGTGGAAGAGAATGGGAAAGTTGGATTGATAGTTACAGTGGATTTATTTTCTTCTGAAATCACTCGCAGGTGAACTCAGACTGAATACACTGAGCTAAAAAAAAAAAAAAAAAAAAAAGCAAAAAAACAAACAACTTTGGTGTTTTACTCATCGCTCATCTTTCTTATTCGATATTGGTCAACTCATATAATCAGCTTGACGCTACTGGTTTTTGACGTGAACGATGTCTCAGTGTAGTTGTTTTTTTCTCTAAATCTTGAAACTGTTGGAAAATTGTCTGGAATGGTTCCCAGTCTACAAGTTCTTGCAGTTTTCATAAGGAAGTCCCATCGGATATGATGGAATAATGAAATTGAGAACATAGAACAAATTCAGTTACGTGGTAGGATGGTAAATTCGTACGTCACTATGTATGTATGTATGTATGTATGTATGTATGCCCACACCCCACCCCCTCTCTCTATCTCTCTCTCTCCCCGTTGCACACATTTATCACTGAGATGAGAGTTGTATATCCATCGGAGACAGGTTTTATTTCACTGATTCAATAGATTCTACCATCTCCAGTTTCCATGCGGGATTATATTTATTCAAGTTCTAATTTTGGATGGTGGCAAGGACACACTGGCTGTATTTTGTATTGAAACAATGGCGGTGTCATGTAAACTTTAACCAAAATTTACATTTGAACAGTGCTAGTACATCCCATGATTCATGAAAAAAAAAAAACACCTTCCTGTGGGGAAAATGATATACCTCACCATTTTGTCAGTCAGACTTGCAAGGACGTGTATTGCTTTACATGTAATCCTGCATCGCTCTTGTGTGTCTGTTCATCCTCCTATCTTTCCCCGTGTGTGTGTGTGTGTGTGTGTGTGTGTGTGTGTGTGTGTGTGTGTTGTGTGTGTGTGTGTGTGTTTGGCTTTGTTGTTGGTGTTGTTGTTGTTGTTGTGTGTGTGTGGTGTGGGGTGTGTGTATGTGTGTGTGATCTCGGAGATTCTTCTCGGGGGGAGGGGGGGGGGGGGAGTTGCAATGTTTTAGAGGCTATGTCTACTCACGATGGGGAAAAGGGGCAAAGAAGAGACAAGACAAGACAAGACAAAATCTTTATTAACGAGGGTAATAGATAAGCAAGTAACATGCTTTTTTACATCCAGCCCTCGCCCTAAAGAGGGAATAAAGCTAAAAAAGCGAAAATGAGCACAAAATCAAAACACAATCAAAATATACCATTATTTCACAATTCAAAGCCATTCCACAAAAGGAAGAAGAAGAGAAGAAAAGAAAAAAAAAATCATGAAATACACACACACACACACACACACACACACACACACACACACACACACACACACACACACACACGCACACACAAATGCATACACTCAAGAGAGAGTGAGAAGGAACTCACAAATTGTCGAAAGCAATGTTGGATTTCAGGTGACGTCAATTTTTGTGAATAGGTACATTTTTAGATTTTGCTTAAAGTTGTTGTGGTTAGTAATATTTTTTAAACGTGATGGTAAATTATTCCAATACGTTCCCCCGCTGTAAGTTAGGCTGGACTTAAAAAGATCAAGATTTGGACGAGGTATATGCAACTTATGTACATGTCTTATGTTATTTACTGGGAAGTTATTTATAATTGAAGGAGGTGCGTAGCCGCTTACTACGCAGAGAGACAGACAGACAGACAGAGACAGAGGCAGAGAGAGAAGGAAGGAAGCAGTAAGGCTAAACGGAACTCGTGATCATGCGTCTGTCTGTCTGTCTGTCTGTCTCTCTCTCTATCTCTCTCTCTCCCACTCTCTTTCTCTCTCTCTCTCTCACTCCTCTCTCTCTCTCTCTTATCTCTTTCTGTTTCTTTCTTGCTTTCTTTCGCAACTTCTCTCACCTTGACTCTCACTCTGTTTGTCTCTGTCTGTATGCCTGTCTTTCTGTCTGTTTCCCTATTTCTTCCTCCCTCTTTCTCTCTCAAAATCTGTGTGTGTGTGTGTGTGTGTGTGTGTGTGTGTGTGTGTGTCTGTGTGTGTGTGTGTGTCTGTCTGTCTGTCTGTCTTTATCACCTCAATCTCTCTTTTTTTTTCAAATATATGTTGCTCTTTCTTGTCTGTTTTACGGAGATGATAATGGAAAGACATTTCTCTTTTTGTTTCCATGCCTCTGTCTCTCTCTCGCTCGCTCTCGTTCATCCTCTCTTCTACACGCGCACTCTCTCTCTCCTCTTTTCTACGCTGTCTCTCTCTCTCTCTCTCCATTTCTCCCTCTGTCCCTCTCACTCTCTCTCTTTCTCTGATCCATCTCTTCCCATCCCTGACAGGGGGCCCTGAGGGGCATCACTCAGAGGAAGTGGCTGCTGTCTAAAGCCTGGGAATTGATCCAGTATTGACCAGATTGTCCAGCATGCATCCAACGGTCAGTTTCAACTCGTTAGTTGTATGCGATTTTTTTTTAAAATACGAATTTCCCAGAGTGTTACGAACTGCCCTTGTTAAATAATCAGCCCTGTTGTCATATGACATGGTTAAGGCATAGGGGAAAAAAAAGGTCGTATTGGCAAGATATTCAGTGGATTATTCTGTGATTGATATTTTTGCGTGTTTGTTTATGAGTGTGTCTCTCTCAATGCCTCAGATGTGACACGATGTGTCCCCCTGTTCGTCTCTCTCTGTGTTTCTCTCTGTTCTACTGTCTGTGTGTCTGAATCTTCCGTCTGTCTGTTTGTCTGTAGCTCTCTCTCTCTTTCTCTCTTTCTCTGGTCACGTCTACGATTCTGTATACTTACATGTATTACAAATTGTGAACCACCCTCACCCAACTCTTTTTTTTCCCCACACTGACATATCTTTACATCTCTCTCTCTCTCTCTCTCTCTCTCTCTCTCTCTCTCTCTCTGTCTGTCTGTCTGTCTGTCTGTCTGTCTCTGTCTCTCTCTCCCCCTGTCTCTCCCTCTCTCTGTCTTTCACATAATGTGTCTATCTGTCCATATCCCTATTACCCGTCACCTTATTTGCTGTCTTTATGTCTCTTACATCTGTGTTTAAAATTTTATCATTACTTTTCTGTGTTAATTTCACTTGAATCATTCATGTGTAGCATTCATGCTAGGGTTTTGTTGTTGTTTTTCCCTTGGTGTGTGTGTGTGTGTGTGTGTGTGTGTGTGTGTGTGTGTGTGTGTGTGTGTGTGTGCGTATGTGCGTGTGTGTGTTACTTGCTTCCGTTCCGTACAGATGTGAGCGATGTTGTGTCTCTCAGTTTGACGCCGTGTTATACTCGTACATTATACATGTATAAAGTATTAAGTATAACTACATTTATATGCGTACATGTTTGTGTGTCTCTTAGAACAACGGCAGATGTGTAAGTCGGCCAAAGTGCTAATATCTTCACCGTTGGAAAATAAAGATTTATTCATTCATTCTTTCATTCTCTCTCTGTATCTATCTTGATCTCTCTTTCTTTATTTTCACTCTCTCTTTCTTTATCCTTTTTTTTTTTTTATTGTATTTCGTTTTCTCATCATCTCTGTGTCTGTGTCTCTTTGTACGTCTGTTTCTCTCTCGCTCGCTCTTTCTGGCTTTTATTATTTTAATATTCAACCGATCGTTCCATTTTTTTTCTCATTATTTTAGCACTGTATTTGAATAAGCTGTGTCATTCATCAGATGGTTATATTCATGCAAAATAGACTTCTTTATTTTTTTTCCCTACGGACCACGATGAAATGGAATATTCCGTTGATGAGTCGACCTTTGGCATGCAGATGAAGTTAGAAAACAATGAGAAAAAGACACGAGTAAAAAAAAAAAAAGAAAGTGG
>NC_134876.1:87381231-87386231 GCF_041734735.1 Babylonia areolata
TTTCTTGTGGAGGAATTTTGTTTAATGTCCCGACATACATATCGGTGATTGAAGACATTTTGTTAAAGTATTTATGAATACATCTTAGTATTATCGGTTAGAAGGGGTGGGAGATGTGGATGAATGGAGGGTTGGGAGAAACTGGGCAAATGAGGGTAAAAATGTGGGTGAAATTTGGAAGAAAAGAAAAACAACAACAACAAAATACAGTTACAGGAAATTACTTAAAGGACTTCGTAAAAGAGAAGTCGTTAAACTGACGAGCGAAACAACTGATAATGAATGCAAAAAGTCAAAACCATCAACGTTCTCAGTCACTTTTGAAGACACACTTTCGTGTACAAAAGGCTTCATCAAACTACAGCGAAAAATTATATGCTCAATTGTCAGGTTACTAAAGCATATGCACTTGACATTAGAACAATACTTGGTCCGTAATGAATTTGATAATAGTCTGAGAGCTAAACTCAGAATTGGTCTGCGAATCGGACCAAAGTCTGAGAGAGTCAACTGACGAGGTTTTAGACTTGAATTCAAGCACCTATAAAAGTCTCTTTCTAGTACATTGCTTATTTCCTTGTATGACAATGGGCAATATACTTTTATACTATCTATATGATTTTTTGCTCAACTTTTTGCTGCCCTGTTTGCTTGGTCATTATAACGGAATCCAGTGTGGGATGGTATCCAACAAAAATCAACATTTGTACCCTTCACAAATATATGATAGTCAGTCGTGACCGACTATGACCATCAAAACAGCAGAGGAGGCAACTGATATTCCGACTATTTGGGCTAGAATTTGATTATAGTGGAGAGTGTCTTGCCCAAGTACATCCCCACTCTCTCGGCCAAGAGGGTTTTAGGACAGTCGGCGTTGGGATGGTTCCCAAAGGCCAACCAGCCCACAAGGCTGCAGCACTAAGAGCCAGTGCAATTTTGCCTCCTAGTTTGAGAGTCATAGTCTTTCACAAAAAGACTAAGCTGTAAATGGTTTCCCATTGACTGGAGAAGCCATTGATAATACAGCTCTCACTTTACTGTTGGCCCAAATGTAAAAATAAATAGGGAGTGCAATAAATACCTTCTCTGTGTTGCTTGTCTGTGTCCACGTTTTCTTGTCGCGACAATTGATAGTCCTCGGATTCAACATTGGCGGTTCGTTTAAAAGGTTATGAAGAAGCGAGTGTTACTTGCATTTTTTTGTCCTGTTGGGTTCATGTCTGTGTTTTTTGTTCAGGACTGCAGGTTCTGGTGTTGGTGTTTGCGGTACACTGTCTCTGACCTGTCCGTCTCTCACTGTGTCTGCTTGGGTGCGTGCCTAGAGTGGATTTCTTCTTATTTCACTGTATTGTGATGATAGAGGGGCGTGTTCTATGTTCGGCGTTATTTAGTTTCATGTCTGTCCACTGAAAGTAATCTCAGTCGTGTACACATACGCTCACACACACACACACACACACACACACACACACACACACACACACACACACACACACACACACACACACACACACACATCTTGTGCAGTCTGTGGACGTGGCTGGTGAGGTCAAATTATGGCAACATTCTCGACATAGTTCATTTCTAACTTTTTATTTTACAACCTACTTCACATAGTTTTCTTTGCAGTGATAGGAAACTCTTTCCCGAATGTCCTGCAATAAGGTGTAAACCGTACAAAAATACGGACGTCATTATCAGATTGTATCTGTTGGTTTGTTTCTGGTGGGTTTTTTTTTTTTTATTGGAAGCTCTGGCGATAAGGATGGAAAGGTGTGGGCATTTGCATTGGGTTTTCCTCCTTGTTGGTTTCTAGGTTACCGTGTTGTGTGACTCCTTCAATACTTAATTCATGAAGAAGACCCTGTGTGTGTGTGTGTGTGTGTGTGTGTGTGTGTGTGTGTGTGTGCGTGCGTGCGTGCGTGCGTGTGTGTGTGTGTGTGTGTGTGTGTGTGTGTGTGTGTGTGTGCGTGCGTGCGTGTGTGTATGTGTATGTGTGTGTGTGTGTGTGTGTTTCCTGTTGTCTTCACTTCTGGTTTTCTTCAGGACTGTGGATTCCGGTGATAGTCCTGTCGTAAGGAGCGCTGTCTGATCTCTCGCACTGTGTCTACATGTACATGGATGCTCAGAGAGGGTTTCTTCTGCATTGGGATTGTGGAGGGTCTTTTGTTTTCGTTCCGTTATTCAGTTTAACATTGGTCTACTAAAAGTAGCATTACGTTTATATGAACACACACACACACACACACACACACACACACACACACACACACACACACACGCACGCACGCACACACACACACACACACACACACACACACACACACACACACACACACACACACACGCACACTCGCATGCACACACGTGCAGAGTCCACGGAGGTGGCTGGTGTGAATTACGGCAAAACACTCAGTTTCTTTCCCACTTCACAGAGTTGCCCACGCAGTAATAAAGTTCTCCTCCAGTTTCCTGAAATCGATGTGGACCATAAAAACCGTGACGTCGTTCCTGGGTTTTGTATAGGTTTTCTTTTTGACGGTGTTCGGTTGTTTGTGTGTTGCGTGTGTGTGTTTCGTTTGTGCGTGTATGTGTGTGTGTGTGTGTGTGTGTGTGTGTGTGTGTGTGTGTGTGTGTTTCCGTGGTAAACTTTAACAAATTCATTTTCTCTGGAAATACTTTATCTGCCAATACCAAATTTGGGTTAAACATAGTGGGGGAAAAAGTCTGTCTGCACAGTCATACTAATGATTCGTTGTAAGTCTTCCGAATAAAGCCGTATTTCCGGATCATTAACGGTTTATTTCGTTGAGACTTGATCCGGATCCAAAAACGAACTTAAAAAAAAAGAACACACAAAAAATACCCACGTAATTCCGCTTCCCAGTTGCCGAAACGTAGGCTGTGTTTGGTTAGAAGACTGCATGACATCGTTTTTCTTATTCGCAATTAAACGGAAAGAAATACAAATTCTGGACAGAACACATACACTGACACTAACTAAACCATCGACGTGTTTGCTGCATATGGATATTTTAAAGTGGACACTGAATTAACTTGAATAAACAAAAGAAATAAAGAATCGATCGTTTCTTTCAGTGTCGGTCAGCCTTGTCTAGACTGGTCTGTGCAGATCTAAAGAAAATAGCCACACATGTTGCAGTGTTCATGAGGAGATGGCTTACCGCCGAATTAAAGGAATTTCGTGATTGAATAATCGAGATTTTTTTGTTTTTAAACATGATTCAAACGGTGTTATTTAAACTGTGTTGTTACCTCGAATAAAATAATATCTTCGTGACGGACGTCAGATGCGCCGAATGCTTTGGAACTGAATGTATATGGTCTGATCACGCTAGCATGCCTTTTTCCCAAGCTTATGAATATGTCATACAGAACACATTTTAAAGATCTGATTTTAATCTCTCTTATTTCCCCCTCGTGATTCCTATACTGGATAAAGCGCGTATCACAAGTGAGCCTTAAAGGCCTTGCTTCTCTTGTTTGTATTGTCATCGTGGTTGTTTTTGTTAGTTTGTTTGTTTGTTGTTGTTTGCTGCCCTCTTCACAGAGTTGCCCATGCATTGATAAGATTTCTCCTTCCCCAGACGCCTGAGATCGATAAGGACCACAAAAACAGAGACGTCTTTCCAGGATTTTGCATGGTTCTTTTGAATTGTTTTTGTTGTTGTTGTTGGTGGTGGTGGTGGTGGTTTTTGTTTGTTTGTTTGTTTTTTTAGGGACAGGACGAAAACTGTCAGCATTTAATTTTGATTTTCTTTCTCGTCGGTTTCCATGTGTCTATGTCTTGACAGTTGATAGCTCCTGGGGGACTCCACACTGGTGGTTCGTTCAGTTCTTGTACATTTTGCTGGGTTCGTTTCTCTCCTTCCTTAGAACTGTGGTTTCTGATGTTTGCTTTACATTGTTGCTTCCATGGTGAGAAGACCCATCTGACATTTTTCCCACTGTATCTACCTGACAATCCAGAATCGGTTAGAGTTTTTGGGGTTTTTTGTGTGTTTTTTTCCTTCTTTTTCTACAGATGGACATGCTTCTTGTTCTTTATTAGTTTAAACGTCTGATCAATAAAATGATATTTCTTTTGTACACATTCACACACCACACACACACATGCAAGCAAGCGCGCAAGCACACACAAACACAAACGTACACGCACACACACACACGTACACACACACACACACACACACACACACACACACACACACACACACACACACACACACACACACACACACAAACACAAAAGTACACGCGCACGCACACACACGTACACACACACACACACACACACACACACACACACACACACACAACACAAACACACACATACATTACGCACGCACATACAAACACACACGTACGCACACTCACACATCTTTTTCAGAATGTACAGTGATTGCTGTTGAGTAAAAAAAAAAAATACTCAGTTCTCCTCCAACATGCTTTTTTTATGCCCACTTCACAGTTGTCGATGCAACCCCCTGCCCCGTTCTTTTGGAATTGGTATATGCTGTAACAACAACGGCCTCCATTCCTAGAAATTTGTACGACTGGCTGTATTGTTGATTTTTTTTTATGGAGAGAGTTATCATTGTTTCGTTCCGGGTTGTTTTTTTGTTTTGTTTTTCTTAATTGGAAGCTCCAGATACATGACGGATTTTCTTTCTTGCTTGTTCTGGTACTCACGCCGAGATAGTTGACAGTTCGCGGGAAATCCCACACCTGGTGGATACATCTTCCTGGAGAGGGTCTGTTTCGCATGTTGTTTCCTGTCGGTTTCATTTTTTTTCTCTTGTCTTCAGAACTGCGGGTTTCTGTCCGCTGGTGTGTTTATGTCAGGTTGCCATGTTGCTCTCGACATAGTGTTCTATGTCTCAAGGCCTGACTAAGCGCGTTGGGTTACGCTGCTGGTCAGGCATCTGCTTGGCAGATGTGGTGTAGCGTATATGGATTTGTCCGAACGCAGTGAC
>NC_134876.1:87396231-87406231 GCF_041734735.1 Babylonia areolata
AAGCAAACTGATATGGACCATAACTTATCTGTACCAGCAGAAATATTTTGAATGTGCTTCATCTTGTTATTTTCTCTCTCCGTCTCTGTCACATCTGTCTGTCTGTCTGTCTACCTGTCTTCCCTCTGTCTCTGTCTTTCACTGTCTCTGCCTCTCTCCGTATCTCTTGTCTCTGTCTATATCTCTCTTGGTCTATTTCTCTTTCCGTTACATTCCTACCCACGTTTTCTTTTCTTTTCTTTATGTCTTCCTCTGTTCCTTTCTGTTTGTCTTTGTTACTTTTTTGTTTAAATAGAAACGTTTCATTTGGATTCAAGATTCGATCTGTTCCGGGCGTTTCAGTTTCATCGAATGTTTGATAGTAACATCGGCATTGTTAATATATTGCTGAAGCCGTATGTGATTGATCTTTCCTGTCTGCGATAGCGAACGCCAAGCAGGCGTCTCCAAATTTCCCTGCAGACCTCGCCTGTCCTTGATCGAGCCTTCACAGCACAACACCAAGTCCCTGGTGTGCTGTGCTAAATGCTGCCATGGAATCAAAATGAGGAAAAATGTGCAGGAGTTCATTCTTATCTTCATTTCTTTTCTCCCCCCCTCCCCCTCTCTGTCCCCCGGACACACACAGTCTTGTCGTGCGAGGAATGGCGAAGGAGTTGTCTGTACACAGCACACAGTCCCTGGTGTTCCTTAAATGCTGCCTTGGAACCAAAATGAGGAAAATTGTGCAGGAGTTAATTCTTATCTTCATTTCTTTTCTCCCCCCCCCCCTCTCTGTCCCCCGGACACACACAGTCTTGTCGTGCGATGAATGGCGAGGGAGTGGTCTGTACACAGCACACACACAGTCTCTGGTGTTCCATAAATGCTGCCTTGGAACCAAAATGAGGAAAAATGTGCAGAAGTTAATTCTTATCTTCATTTCTTTTCTCTCCCTCCCCCCCATCCCCCCTGCCCCCCCCCCCCCCCTCCAACCCCCCCCCCCCCCCCTACACACACAGAGTCTTGTCGTATGAGGAATGACAAAAGAGAGGTTGTGTTCACTAAGGGTTTTACATTTCTCTTTTAACTGTTCCTGTCCTGTCTTGTGCTGCCCTGTACTTTGTCAGTCACTGTCCCTCGGGGGGAACGGAAAGTTGTCGGTGCCCTGCTGATTGGAAGAATCTGCAGAGTCTGGGCTTACATGGGTCCGTGCCTGTGAACCCAACAGGGGAGGAATTTGAATAATACAGTCCCTGACGACAGACACATGTCCTGAAAAGCTAGACACCTTTTATCAAACGTGAGACTTATTTTACAACAAACACTTCTTTATTAAATATATATATATATATATATATATATATATATATATCCATTCCATGTCCGTGAATCTTCTTCTCCCTTTTAGATTATTACCGCCAAACAAGCATCAATCGATTTATCTCTAAGCCTTTTCATCCTTGATCCTACATTACTCTTTAGGTTTTCAAATAGGTCCTTAATACTGAAATAAATCACAGTGGAAAACGTGTGCTATCTTGTATCTTTTGTTGTAAAAATTCATAGCGTGACTAGATAGTGTCTCAACGCTAAGTGCCCAATCGATCTTCTAAACTTTCTTCCGATCCCATCCTTGCTGGTGTGTACTTTGTCACTCACTGTCGTTCGGGCAGAAAAGTCGTTCAGTGGAGGATCCTGCAGAGACTGCTGGCAACGATCAATACCTATGGAACGACAGAAGATGAGTTGGGACGTAGATGGACCGAGCTGACACTAATCGGCCTTCTCACAAGGTTTCACCTCATCTGGGGATGTATCAAAGTATTCATACAACTTTCCGTCAGAATGGTCAATCCAGTTTAAAGTTCTGTATGTGTTTACATGAAGTTGAACTTTTGTTTCAACTGCTGTATCGGATTTTAAAAAAAATGTTTAATGTGCTAAATTATGGGAAAAAAAAGGGGTTTATGATCCAATTGAACATATTTGAAGCGTATGTAAGTTTTTTAAGAGATCCTGTTGACCCATTTCGGCAAATAGGTTGTCAGCTTCTGACTATGACAGTCATGTTATCAATGTTATTAAACAAATGAGCGAACAACATGCTTATTCTTAGCACGTGCGCGCGCACGTGTGTGTGTGTGTGTGTGTGTGTGTGTGTGTGTGTGTGTGTGTGTGTGTTTGTTTGTTTGTGTGTGTGTGTGTGTGTGTGTGTGTGTGTGTGTGTGTGTGTGTGTGTGTGTGTTGCTCTCTCTCTCTCTCTCTCTCTCTCTCTGTATGTGTGTGTGTGTGTGTGTGTGTGTGTGTGTGTGTGTGTGTGTGTGTGTGTGTGTGGTCTTATAGTGATCTTCATCAGTTCCGTCGAAAATTGATTTTGTGTTTTAATGACGCTGTCTGATACATGGCAATTGCTATATTTCAGTGTATTTAATCTTAATGTCAAACTGTTATATCTTTTGTATAAGAATCATTTTAACTATGTGTGAAAGAGTGGTGGTTCAGAATTTATTTCTTTAAAATCACCCGACGCCTTACTCACCTGTCATAAACATGATGAGAAATATACAAAACGTAGATAGTGAATACTTTCCGCTGTCGGTTTTAATTCCATTTAGTTTATCAATAGTGTCCTCCACCCCTTGTCGTCTCACGGCGAAGTCAGCAACAGTGACAGCATACGCATTGTACCGTTAATCTTCCCTGTCTGGGACTATCGATACCGAGTATGCATCTTTAGATTTCCCCGAAGACCTGGTCTTTCCTTGATCGAAACCTCGTCAGACAGTAGGTTACGTCTGTGTGCAAAGGAGGCCGTGGAATCACAATGAGGGGAAAAGCACAGGGGCCAGCCCTATCTTCATTTCTTTTTGCTCCGAAGTTCTCACCATGTCAGGAATAGTTAAATGCGTCTGAAGGCTAAGGGGTCTTATCTTTCTCTTTACGTTTCGACTGGTGTTGTACACATTCGCAGTCACTACCCCCCACCCTCGGGGAGAGAAATCGTGGGGTCCTGGAGAAATTTGGCGGTGCTGCAGAGACTGGGCTGACAACGATCAGTGCATGTGGACCCACGGGAATTGGGAGTTGGAATGCTGGCGGAGTACGTAGAAAAAAAAAAGAAAAAAAAAAAAAAAGCGCCCACTCACCAGGTTTTTTTTTCACGGGTGTTCGGAACCACGCCGGGTTGTTCCTGCAATTTTCCGTCAGAATGCTCAGCTCCACTCAAAGACGGGATGAACGTGTTGAACTGAACTGAAAAGAACTTGTGTTTTATCTGCTGTATTGGAACTTTCGCCGCCCCCTCCTGACCCCCATTTTCTCAGCCTCTTAGTTTTGAGTGTAAACAGCTTTGATCAGTTTCTTATACAGCTAGATGTTTCTTGCGCTTAATCTTAAGTGCGGTTTTATTAAGATATTCCCTTGAATCCATTGCTTCAGATCTTCTGATTTTAACAGCCAGCGACAGGTGAATTAGTCATGGCACGGAATAAGTGCGTCAATAAGACGTGTTTTTTTTGTGTGTTTTTTAATGAATGTTATCCAACAAAGGCTATTTATACACCGCATTTTTTTTTCTCAAAGAATAACAGATGTTAGTGTTGTCACGAAGGCATACTCTAACATTTTATATTTGTATGCTTGTGTTGAAATGTTATTTTGATGCTTAATTTGATAGTGTGTGAATGGAATCCATCATATCATTGGAATACTCTATCGTCGGTCGTTTCCTAGCAACACCAACATCAGCTGATACTGAAACACTGCGGTCAGTCTTCAGAAATGCTGTGCAAGTCTTTATTGCGCGCTGACTCCTCAACTATTCCTCACACGAGGGAAATATTTGAAAAAAAAGTTAATTAGTAACGTCTGTTCGTTTCCGTTCATTCCATCGCGTGTTCTGCAGAGAGGACCTTGTGCGAGTAGTGTAGCCTCAATCCGTCACGGAAGGTGAGATCTGCAGGGAAATCCGGAGACGCATGCGTAAATAATAATAATATTATATTTTTTATATGGCGCTATAATACAAGCATAAGCAAGCTCTAAGCGCTTTACAATCCAGTGAAACAAGAAAGCATATAAATAGTGGTAGAAAAATAGAACAGAATCATTAGCATTATAAAAACACAATGCATAAAACTCACAAAGTGATATACTTTCAATATTACAACTGTTACACTCCAACACTCACACAAACACACACAGACACACAGACACACACATGATTAAATGGCTAACAGCAATTTCCACTTAGAATACATACATGTAAAAAGGAGCATAATTGTAATTTGCATGCCATAGATTTTGTAAAAATGTAAAATAAAGTTTTGGATAGAAAAGGTAAAAGGGGCAAAAATCGGCAGTTATTCTCCCTTTCGAACCACACCACGACTATTCATCTGCCCGCCCCCATTCTCTCTGCTCACCCATCACACACACTCACATTTCCATGATCCTGGGACAACAGCACTATTTGAACGTTTCGTTTCGTTTCAAAAGTCTTCTCTTTGTTTTCTTTCTGTCTTCCTGCTCCATCCATGTTGTCATGCACATTGTTAGCCTCTGTCCCACGGGGACAGAAATGGCCAAGGTGCTTTGGACTGGAGAATCTTGGAGGAAATTTGGCTGACAACGATTAATGCCTATGGACCCTCTGGAGCTGGCATACAGATGCAATTTTGTCAGGTTTATTTGGCACTGGGAACTGTCAAAGCTCATTCAGCCGTGTTTCTTTTACATTTGCTTATTTGTTTGTTTATTTTATTTTATTTTTTTTGTTTTTAATTACTTCCCTGTGTTTTCCATCTCTATTACCCCCTGCAACATGAACATCGGCAGGGGCTGAAACGATTAATCTTCCCAGCCTGAGATTATTAACGCCACGCAGGCATCTTTGCATTTCCACGCAGATCTTGCCTTTTTTGATCCAACTTTTATCACACGCACACTCGTCGGTCCTTTCTGTGTGCACATGCAGCCATGGAATCCAGGAGCCAGTTGCATTGCTCGGACGGAAGAGCCCAGTATGGTTGCAACCCGCTACTAACTGTGTGTAGTATAGAACTGACCAATGGCGTAGTTCGGTCAACGTAGGCATTTAGTCACGTGTGACTGTCAAAAAGTTAGAACCAAGCAATGCAACTGGCCCCAGGAGAAGAAAACGTACAGAGACTTGTTCTTATCTTCATTGGTTTGTGCCCCAAACTTTTCTACCTGCCAGGAATAGTTTAAGAGTGTCTTCACCTAATGTGTGTGTGTGTGTGTGTGTGTGTGTGTGTTTTCACAAATCTCCTTCTCACCATCCCACCCATGTATTTTACCAGTCACTGTCCCTGGGGAAAGGGAAGGCACCCGATTCCTACTGAACAGATGGTTTTGCAGACATTGGTCCTGACAGTGATTAATGCATGTAAATCCCCAAGTCTTGTAATACAGATAGTGTCTGCTGGCTTGTCAAGTTTCACTGGCATTTGAAATGAATCAGGTTGTTCCAAAGTTTACAAACGTGCTATCGTGACGTTAGTTTTACTGAATAAGGCATTTCTTAGGGTTTACACAAATTTCATTAATAACGAATGTCCACGAAAATCCCATATAAAGATCAGAGCTTCTAAATCTTACAGCCATCAATATTACCACCTTTCTTATCATTGGGAAGTGAGTTGTTTAGTTTAACGTAGATTTAACGTTAAGTATTAACGTATCATGGACTGGATTTACCGAATGTGAAGCTGCTCTTCGCTGACCATACTGCCGACCATTTTGTCATGTTTCCGATGCTTCGTTTTTCAAGCGTTGGTCTGGACTCCAAACTCCTGTGCATTTTGGGGGGATTAGGCGGGGGGTTGGGGGATGGGAAGGGGTTAAGACTATGTAGTACACATTGATTTTATTTAGTGATAAACAATATTTTCGATTGCCTACTAGATTAAATCTCTTCCAGCTCATGTTCCTCTTTTCCCTTTACAGTCATCCAGCTCGGTCCCAATCAGCTCCAACCGAAGCGGTCCTCTGCTAATCTTCCCCCGTCCGTGGCCTTTAGATTTCCCTGCAGACTTATCCTTGCTTGATCGAGCCTTCATCACAACACTGCATCCTCAGTGTATGTGTGTGTGTGTGTGTGTGCGGGCAAAGGAGGCCGCGGAATCAATGCGGGGATGAAGTACAGAGGTTAGTTCTTTTCGTGATTTATTTTTGCCCCCCCCCCCCCCTCCGCCCCCCTAAAATGCTGGGCATCATTAAAGAGAGCACGCTAAGGGTCTTATCGGTCTCCTTAAGTTTTTCTCCTCACAGGCTCCATCCATGTTGTCATGCGGCGTGACAGTCACTGTCCCCGGGGCAGGGAAGTCATCAGGGTCCTATTGAAAGGAGAGTCGTGCAGCCACTGGACTGACAATGATCAATGCGCATGGATCCCGAAGAGCCGAAGTACAGAATGAGTCTGCTGACACAAGTGTTCGCCAGGTCTTATGGACATTGGAAAAGAAGTATCAACTTCACGCCCGATTTTTTTTTTTTTTTTTTCAGATTTGAAACTCAGAATTAAAATGTGTCTCGGAATTGTTGAACAGAACTTTTAAAAGAGCTTTTCATTAACCACCATACAGGAACCATCATGATTTATTTTAGTTTTGGTGTCAAGTGTGTTAACTGTTTTACCGGCTTTCGATGCAGCAGAACGTTGCTTGAGTTTGACAGCACTATCTGCTGCTGCCTCAAGATAAACGACCTGAATGCTCACCTGTTTCTTTGTTTTTATGCCGTGAATATGGGATAGTTTTACAGAAAATGGATCTGCGAACACACACATTTCAGCCTGGACAATTATTTCACGTTCACGCGTTGCCCATATTCGCCAGCTGACTTTTCAATACTTGACCGTTTTTAATGTGCTATTTCCACGCAGGCAGGGGTTCAGATTACCGGCAAGTCTGCGCTCAAGTTAAGGAGAAAATTCACACTCAAATCACCCTGAAATCAGTAGTGGCGCCCATGGTACGTTGGATCAGAACAAGCACTCCTAAACTCTCTCCCTCTCTCTGAATTCGAGAGCGACTTTGTGAGTTTGTATTTGCAAATGTACATGTACACATTTGTATGAGTGCATATGTATGCGTGCGCGTGCGCTTACGTGCGTGTGCATGTATGTTTGTTCAATAGATCAGCTCGGGTCTGTTTCAAAGCCGGTAATGGTCAGCTGTTCTGCGCACAGAAATAGTCAGTCAAAAAGGCTGGTGGATGAACTGGAATTTTGCCCCATGGGAAAGACGTTTCAAGCAAAGTAGATAAGAACAATCGAACTTCTGTCTAACGATAAATAGGACGTGACTTACTTGACCATATTTCATGTTTATCATATTTTATAATAATGTTTTATTTCTTTTATTATAAACTAATAGCGTTTATTACAATGTTGTTGTTTTTTGTGGGGTTTTTTTCCACACTATAACAGGGTGTAAATATGAATAAACTGTTAACGTGTAGCTAACTCTGTGCTTCCACATATACTGTGTGTGTGTAGGCGTGTGTGGAGAAAGTGATTGAATATGTCTTGGGGGCTGTAGGCAGCATGCAGTAAAACCTCACTGCAGACTGCATCCATTTCCACTTTAGCCATCGCTATCTCCTGGGAGAAGAAAGCGAGACAGGGAGACAAAAAGAAAGGAAGAGAAAGCAGGTGGAGTGAAGTGAAAGCAAAGGACGCTGATGATAATGAACCTCACCAAAATAGAACCAATTTCGAGAAAAGTAGGAAGCAAACCCTGGAATCCATATTGGCGACCGTGTAGTTCTTGTCCTAGCCTACTCTTCTGCTGTCCCCATGGTTCTTTCCGAGCAGCCCATTCTCTGCCTTTCCCAGACAAAGCAGACTTTCGCTTTGATACTGAGCGCAGGGCACTCCTGTGTTGACTTTTTTTTTTTTTTTTTTTTTTTTTTTTTTTTTTTACTGGTGGAGGGGAATGGTCCCTAAATAGACGCAGGATTCCTCAGATCATCGTGTCTTCGACTTTCAGGTAACTGGGGGAGGCATCAACTCTCTTTCATAGTTCAGAAATGCTCAGTCGCAGTGTGCACAGAAACGGAATGGTTTCGGGATGAAAGGCAATTCTGTCTGGCAGGGGGAACGTGTGTTAGTAAGGTTGGGTCATGCAGTCTGCCAAGGGATTGGTTTATCCCTCCTCTCTTCTACCACCTTAAAAAGACAAACAGTTCAGGGTCCAGGAAGGAGAGAGAGAAATAAGGATGGCTGCATGGTTTATTCATTTATAGGTGGTTGCCTGAAGAGAAAGAGAGGCAGAAGACAGACACATACTTAGTGTCGTTGGTGTGCACCTTTATTTTCTCCTCTTGGACTCGTTGTGGAGAAGACTTTAAACGTGTGGTTGGCTCTAGGGGTCAAGGGGTTTCGAACTTTTTAAACCACTCAGTGACAGCGACACTCCTCATTTCTTAAAAGGAAGATGATGATGTACGTAAACGTGGCCCCTTTGACTTAATAACAGTGGCGTGGCATCATTGTGACCCCCACTTATAGTGATAGGGTCGAGACAACTCTTTCACTTTAAAATGTAGAAGACATGACAGCCGCTGTTAGGCATGTTTTCTCGTTTCTTTATGGGGCTCATTGTTAGAATATATTGCTTATATCGGAAAAAAAAAAACAAAAACAAAAGAAGTCAGAAGTGTATATGAACTTGTCTGTCGCTTATATGATAGTGGTCAAGTGAGTTAACATTTCTTACTTCACTGTCCTTTTACTCATCAACCCTGCGCCCGAATGTTCGGCTGGCACCACAGATCGTCATTCTCCGCCTGAGACCGAATCGCATTTGTGGGAAGAAACCCGTTCCCATAAACCGGTTCGTCAGATTGCTGGAATGAAGGAAACTGCTAGGGAAGGGAAGTAACTGCGACAGAACTTCCCCCCTCACAGGCAAGCGAAGTTTTGCTGAGTAGTTCGAATGATTGGTATATTTTGTTGTTGGATTTTCTTTTCTGTTTCGATTTTCCGTTTCGCGATGGCAAAATGTGAAAGTCTTACTGCACAAGAAGTATTCAATGATTTAATCTAAATGTACACACACAATATTGCACCCCTTTTCTTGAAATTTTGGCAGTTGTGTTTAGATTTTATTACAACCATTATATAACGTTTGGTAGCTATTGTTTGAGCGGTTGTTATAAGAGTGTGTCTAAAGTGAGGCACGCCTCCTCTTTGATGCCCCTGGGCCAAAACATGCCAGGCTGGAAAGGCAGCACAACCAGGAGGCTTTAAAGGACCGAAAGGATGAAAATAAAAACGATCCATGGGATGTAAGTTTAGATGTAGTTTACTCATGTCAGCACATTTGCCATTTCATTTATGCCAGCATGTTTTACTTACGCACTGAAAATATTGGTTATTGTCACTGTTTGCAATGTTTTGATTCATGTGATGTTTCTGTTTGGTGGTTGATGGTCAGTGTGTTCAACCGGGCTGCATCGGCTTTGTTGGTTTATATGCACGCCCCCCCCCCCCCCCACCCCCACCCCCCCCCCCCCCACCCACCCATCCCCCTGCCTCCCCCCATTTTTTTTTTTTTTTAATACGTTGCTATGAACATGCGCTTAATAAACAGAGTTGCTGCTGATGATAATGACGAGTATCATGATCATCACGATTTTGCTGTTGATAATGCTGAGCATGCTGATGCCGATGCTGCTCATACTGCTAGCTCAGGTGCCATTGTGATTTTTAGCGACTGGTCACGATGCGTGTGCTTCTTCCCTCTGTTACTGTGTGTGAACTGACAACACACACATCTAAAACGTTCTCAATCGATTTTCTTTCTTCCACTTTCAGGTTGGTTCTGATGTTCGGGACCAGGAACCAGCTGATTGATGACTCTGCGAGAAAGAGGTACTGGTGCTTGATGCCTGACTGCCAAGTGCCAGGTAGGAGATTTCTTTTTAATTTTATTTTGATTTTCTTCATTATATTGTTTCAGCCCATAATGTGAGATATTGCAGTAAAACTGGC
>NC_134876.1:87416231-87446231 GCF_041734735.1 Babylonia areolata
ATAAAAAAACACCAGGGGATCTGTCTAAAGCAAAGGGAATGGTTGACGATGCAGGGATGATTATGGGGCCACTAGTGGGGCACACTGTGTAAGTCTTTTTTGTTCTCGCCACTTTTCCCCAGACAGACAGACGGATTGATAGATAGATATATAGATAGATAGATAGAATGAATGAATGAATGAATGAATGAATGAATGAATGAATGAATCTTTATTTTCCAACGGTGAAGATATTAGCACTTTGGCCGACTTACACATCTGCCGTTGTTCTAAGAGACACACAAACATGTACGCATATAAATGTAGTTATACTGAATACTTAATACATGTATAATGTACGAGTATAACACAGTGTTAAACTGAGAGACACAACATCGCTCACATCTGTACGGAACGGAAGCGAATAACACACACTAACACACACACTAACACACACACACACACACACACACACACACACACACACACACACACACACCAAGGGAAGAACAACAACAAAACCCTAGCATGAATGCTACACATGAATAGATAGATAGATAGATAGATAGATAGATAGACAGATAGATAGATAGAAACAGGGAAATAACGATAAGCAACTTGGTCTTGTCATCTTCGCTGTTTTCTCTTTCTCTAGGCAACGAATAGAATCAACGGTGAAAATATTAGATCAGCGCACTGGCTTTCTGCTATCATCCGAGTGAGCGTGTGAAGGAGCCTCACCCGACATTCTCTAAACTCACTGAATAAAAACAACAACAGCAGCAGTGTTTTCGGATGAATCTGGCGTGGCCTTTAGAGTGTTGGGCTTCTCTCTGTCTCTCTCACTCCCTTATTATTATTATTATTATTATTATTATTATTATTATTATTATTCTGATGAATCTGGCGTGGCCTTTAAGTGTGTTGGGCTTCTCTCTGTCTCTCTCACTCCCTTATTATTATTATTATTATTATTACTACTACTACTACTACTACTACTACTACTACTACTACTACTACTACCTTTTTTAACTTATAATTATTATTTATTTATTTATTTACTTATTTATGTACGCTTACCTATTATTTATTCACTTTTTTTTATTTCAAGGCCTGACTAAGCGCGTTGGGTTACACTGCTGGTCAGGTATCTGCTTGGCATATGTGGTGTAGCGTATATGGATTTGTCCGAACGCAGTGACGCCTCCTTGAGCTACTGAAACAGAAACTGAAACTGAAACGGGCTTCTTTGTTGGGGTTTCTTTCTTTGTTACTTTCCTACTGGAATATGCGGTGGTCAAATGGTTAGACAGAGCGCCAGGATTCTTACCTGAGCTTCCTGAGTTCGATCCTCGGCGCACCTGGTGGGTTAAGGGTGGAGAGTTGCTGGGTTTTTTTTTCTGATCTCCCAGGTCAGCAAATATATATGTGCAGACCTGCTAGTGACTGAACCCTCCACGTGCGTATACGCACGCAGAAGATCAAATACGCACGTTACAGATCCTGTGATCCAAGTCAGAGTTCGGTGGGTTATGTAAATAAGAACATATTCAGAATGCACACCTCGAAAACGGAGTACGGCTGCCTACATGACGTAATAAATAAACAAAAAATGGTCATGCACGTAAAATTTTTGACGTGTGTGTGTGTGTATGTGTGTGTGTGTGTGTGTGTGTGTGTGTGTGACTAAAACCTTATTGTTACAGGAAACGAATGATGAGCGCGCAATGGCAGCTGTTTGTCGGCAATACTAAGGTAGGTAGCGTAATGTGTAAATGACCCCGTGTTTGTAAAGCGCTTTAGAGTTTGGTTTCTGACCGAAGATAGGCGCTATAAAAGCAGCCCTATCACCACCATCATCATCATCATCATATTTCTTTTTTTCTGCCATCTGACTGGTTGTCTTGCTTGCTTACTCTCTCTCTCTCTCTCTCTCTCTCTCTCTCTCTCTCTCTCTCTCTCTCTCTCTTCTCATTCTTTCTCTCTCTCTCTCTCTCTTCTCATTCTTTCTCTCTCTCTCTTTCTCTTTTTCTCTCTCTTTCTCTTTCTCTCTCTCATTATCCTTAGTTCGTTGCATTCTATTGATTAGATTATCTGTATATCCTTACTAATTATTGTGCATCCTGTTCAAGGTTTTGTTTATATAATGTGTACACAGCATGTGTAACCATATGTATACAGGTCGGTGGCCTTACATTAAAACTTTTCTGAGTTTCTTCTTCTTCTTCTTCTCTCTCTCTCTCTCTCTCTCTCTCTCTCTCTCTCTTTCTCTCTCTCTCTCTCTCTCTCTCTCTCTCTCTCCCTCTCTCTCTCTCTCTCTCACTCACTCACTCACCCCATCTCTCTTTGAGATTTTTCGTCTTTATATGTAAGTCTGTAAGTCTCAATTATTTTTGTCTCTGTGTTCGTCTCTGTTGTTTCTTTTTGTTTGCGTTTTTTTTTTCCCCTCAGGCACTGGCAAGAACTGCAGCCTCAAATCCCTAACAGACAGAACAGATAAGCGAGCGGACTCTCCTCCCTTCTCCTCTCTCTCTCTCTTTCACTCTCTCTCTCTCTCTCTCTCTCTCTCTCTCTCTCTCTATTTCTTCTGCCTACCTGCCTGTTTGTCTTTCTTTCTATCTGTCTGTCTGTCTGTGTCTCTCTGTATATTTTTTTTCTTCTGTCTGTATGTCTGTCTGTCGCGGCATCTCTCTCTCTCTCTCTCTCTCTCTCTCTCTCTCTCTCTCTCTCTCTGTCTCTGTCTCTCTCTCCCCCTCTGTCTATCTATCATGTTTATTAACAATAGCTTGGTCTAATTATTCCAGTTACTACTCAGTTGACATGAAACGTATACCAAAGATGTACACTCGTTTGCAAGAAACCCTTTCCTATGGGCTGGTGGCCGCCTTAACTAAGGAATAGAATTTTGTTCTTGTTCTCTCTGTCATGTCTGTCTGTCTGTCTGTCTGTCTGTCCCTTCCTCTGTCTTTGCTAATTAATCAGCGAAGGCACTGATAAGGACGGCCTTTTTGACGCCTGAAATCCCTCACAGACAGAACAGCAGTGATGAGCTTGCGGACGTTTTTTAGCGATGCTCTTTCTCTGTGTCTTTACCTCACACTCTTTCTTTCTTTTATCTCTGTCTGTCTGTCTGTCTGTCTCTCTCTCTCTCTTTCTTTCTCTCTGTCTCTCACTCGCTCTCTCCTCCTCCTTCTACTCCCTCCTTTTCTTTCTTTCTCTCCTCTCTCTGTCCCTCTCTCTCTCACTCCCTTTTCTGTCTGTTTTTTTTTCTCTCTCTCTGTCTCTGCCTATGTCTCTCTGTGTCTATGTCTGGTTTTCTTTCTCTCGCTCCTCTCTTTCTACCCCCCCTCCCCCTCCCTGCGCCCCTCCCCCCTCCCACACAAACACACACCCCACCGCCCACCGCCCACCGCCCCTCTTCCTATCTATGTCTTCATCGTTCACTCACTCTCGTCTTCATCTTGTAAGCGATCTCTTCCCGGAGTGAGATCAGGTTTAGGAAAATCGCTTCCTTTGCACCTCTCCACGCAATCACTTTGTCCTGTTTTGCTTTGTTTTGTTTGTTTGTTTGTGTTCTTTTTGTTTTTGTTTTGTTTCACTCTTCGACAACGTGTCATGAACAGTAAAGGGAGCGGAATGAGCAACACAACGCGCGATATTGGATCGCTTCCCTTAAACCGGAAATTCTATGCATAAATGGCAGCATTCATGAAGTCGCGGATGATTCGAAATCGACTGGTTTGAAATTGCCTTTGGAATTCGTTTGTTTTATTCTGTTTTATTTATTCATTTATCTATATTTGACCGGCGTTTGTTATTTTTGTGGTGAATATCTTATGGTCTGTCTGAAGGCCTGGCATGGTCTTTCAAAAATGTATTTTTTTAGTTTGTTGCAACTGTATCATTTTCTCTTTTTCCTGACACACGTACACACACACACACACACACACACACACACACACACACACACACACACACACACACACAATATATAATCATTTATTAACTAACAAAAGTTTAAGTATAACCTCAGATCTCTAGAGACATATCCCTTGTTTTCAACCCCAGCCCCGTTTTGTATGCATTTCAACGCAGAGTTATATTTCGATCTGTCTAAAATGAGATTAAATGAAAGGACGTTTAATGAAAGAAAGGAAAAAAAAAAAAAAAGAAATGTGAAAGACGCACGCTCAGGAACGCGCGATTGGAAGCATTATTTTAACCCCCTAGTCATCCCGGTCATTTCTGTCCCAATTTACCCCTGAACTGAAAGCAATTACACGCATGAGGCTGGGGGACAAAGGGGGAAGGAGGGGGAAGAGCGAAGAAAGTGACGGGAATAAATGAGATGAAGGTCTGCACGCGTTGTTTCTCTCTCTGTTCTTTCTCAGAAAACCTGCCAGAAATGGTAAAAAAACACTGGACTCAAGGAGACCCTAATCAGTTGCTGTTTTTAAAATCGCAGTCTGAGTGAAAGGTATCGCATGATTTTTTTTTTCCAATGTCTTTTTTATAATATATATATATATATATATATATATATATATATATATATATATATATATATATCTTATTTAATTTAGTTAAATTTAGTCTCAATTCCTTCTCTCTGTTCCCAGAAAAGTCTTCAGAAACGGTATGATATTGGATTCCAGAATGGACTATGATAGCCATTCTTTCTCTCTGTTCCCAGAAAAAGTCTTCAGAAATGGATTCCAGAATGGACTATAATTGATTCTTTTTAATCGCAACTTTAATACAGAAGAAAAAGGTGTCTCCTGATTGTTGGTATTTTTTATGTTTAAAGAAAAGGTTCATTTCGTTTTGTTTCCATCTGTTTTGTTTTCTTTTTGTTTGTCAGTTTCGTTTTGTTTCCTTCTGTCTGTCTCTGTCTCTCTCTGTCTCTGCCTCTGTCTGTCTGTCTGTCTGTCTGTCTGTCTGTCTCTCTCTCTCTCTCTCTCTCTCTCTCTCTCTCTCTCTCTCTGACCTTTCCGCTTTTCGAAATAATACACCAAACTGTTTTTACTGCATATAAACTAATATTTAACTTCCTTGGACTGGAGATGTTCTTCCCTTTGGTCCTTTTCTTATATTTTTTGATAGATATTTTACTCAGTTCGTCTGTTTGCCTGTCTGTCTGTCTGTCATAGTGTCTTTGTGTTTGTCGTGTTCAGTCTAACCACATTCGATGAAAGAAAGAAACCTTGTCATACTGCTCTGTACCTCGAGAATTGCACATCGCAACTGAAATGCGAGAAAAAAAAGAAATGGAGATCGGTCGAGTGCTTTCTGCTGTTCGCGGGTAACGTGCATGCAGGCTAATGTGCGTGGATGTGTGAAGCATATTGCAATCCCGAACCAGTGATCGTGCTTTGTGTTGATGCATGCGTCTTGGTAACCGCTTGGAGATGATGCATCTCCATCATAATCATGACCACCGGACTGGACACAGGTGGTGTGGAAGAAAATTGCTTCTCTTGGTTTTTTTTGTGTGTTTTTTTTTCTCTCTGTCTCTGTCTCTCTCTGTCTCCCCCCCCCCTCTCTCTCTTTAACTCTGTATATCTCTTTGTGTGTGATGTGTGTCTCTCTGTCCCTGTCTGTCTGTCCGTCTCTCTCTGTCTCGCCCCCCCCCCCACCCCCGGCCCCCTCTGTCTCTCTGTATATCTCTCTGTGTGTCTCTCTGTCCCTCTGTCTGTCAGTTTGTCTGTCTGTCTGTCTCTCTCTGTCTCTCTCTCTCCCTTTCTCTCTCTCTATATTTTTCTGTGTCTCTCTATCATCCCCACCCCCACCTCCCCCCTCTCTGTCTCTCTCTGTGTATATATCTCTGTGTGTCTGTGTGTGTCTCTGTCACTGTCTGTCTGTCTCTCTCTGTCTGACTGTCTGTCTGTCTCTCTTCCCCTTTCTCTCTCTCTGTCTGTATATCTCTTTCTGTGTCTCTCTGTCTCTGCCTGTCTGTCTGTCCTTTGGTCCTTTTCTTATATTGTGATAGATATTTTACTCAGTTCGTCGGTTTGCCTGTCTGTCTGTCTGTCTGTCATAGTGTCTTTGTGTTTGTCGTGTTCAGTCTAACCACATTCGATGAAAGAAAGAAACCTTGTCATACTGCTCTGTACCTCGAGAATTGCACATCGCAACTGAAATGCGAGAAAAAAAAAAAGAAATGGAGATCGGTCGAGTGCTTTCTGCTGTTCGCGGGTAACGTGCATGCAGGCTAATGTGCGTGGATGTGTGAAGCATATTGCAATCGCGAACCAGTGATCGTGCTTTGTGTTGATGCATGCGTCTTGGTAACCGCTTGGAGATGATGCATCTCCATCATAATCATGATCACCGGACTGGACACAGGTGGTGTGGAAGAAAATTGCTTCTCTTGTTTTCTTTTGTGTGTTTTTTTTTTCTCTCTGTCTCTGTCTCTCTCTGTCTCTCCCCCCCCTCTCTCTCTCTTTAACTCTGTATATCTCTTTGTGTGATGTGTGTCTCTCTGTCCCTGTCTGTCTGTCCGTCTCTCTCTGTCTCGCACCCCCCCCCCCCGCCCCCTCTCTGTCTCTCTATATATCTCTGTGTGTGTCTATGTCCCTCTGTCTGTCAGTTTGTCTGTCTGTCTGTCTCTGTGTGTGTGTGTGTGTGTCTCTCCCTTTCTCTCTCTCTATATTTTTCTGTGTCTCTCTATCTCAGTCTGACTGTCTGTCTCTCTCTGTCTCCATCCCCACCCCCACCCCCCGCCCCCTCTGTCTCTCTCTCTTTATATATCTATGTGTGTCTGTGTGTCTCTCTGTCCCTGTCTGTCTCTGTCTGACTCTCTCTCTCTCTCTGTCTGTCTCTCTTTCCCCCCCCTCTCTCTCTCTCTCTCTCTCTCTGTCTGTATATCTCTTTTGTTGTCTCTCTGTCTCTGTCTGTCTGTCTGTCTCTCTCCCTCCCTTCCAAGCAAATAGATGGGGACTAGGAATCAGAGAAGCTAAACACCAGCCTAAAACCATCTTTACCCCAGCGTCCCCCAAGGGACCTGAGGGTACAAAATGCCTCCTTTCCCGGTGTCAGACACAAAAATATGTCGTCCTACCAAATATTTCTCAGCGGATAAATGACATTTTTTGTACTTTATCATGAATTTGTTGTTTGCCTGTGTGTTGTAGTTGAGACTTTCTAAAAAAAATCCAGTCTGTTATTTCCAGCCATTTTGCAAAGAAAGGCTGAAGCGTAAGTGAGTCGACAAACATTCAAACATACATAATTGAACAAGCGAAGAACCTGAAACAAGCACGCAAATAAACATAAACAAGTATATGATTACATCAAACACATACATACATACATACATAGATAGATTACGGAAATTAAAATACATACAGAAATAGATACACACAACAGCAAACAACACCAACAAATATTCCCCAATCAAATGAAGG
Organism: Babylonia areolata; assembly: GCF_041734735.1. NCBI lineage: Eukaryota > Metazoa > Mollusca > Gastropoda > Neogastropoda > Buccinidae > Babylonia > Babylonia areolata. Next base: position 87,423,617 of record NC_134876.1, read on the forward strand.
TCACAGGCCTACAAAGGGCCAGGATCATGAAAAAATAACGCAGATTCAAAAAGTCATAATGTGTCTGTATCTGGAACCAGCCGGTTCACCAACTCTTGTTCCTCGCAGAAGACAGCTGCAGAAGGAGATCTGCAGGCGTGTAGAATCGCTGGTCCGTCCCGCCCCTTCTCCCATTCTTTTGTCCCCCCCCCCCCCCGCCCCCCCTTGCATTGAAGGTTATATTTCTCATATTGAAACGTCATCATCATCATTATCATTACCAGAATTTTTGCACAGTGCATACATATCACTGTGGACGAAATACACCATTAACATATTGACAAGTTGACATTCTCATTTGAAGATAAAGTGGAAGCGGATAGATTAAAAAAAAAAAAAAGAAAAGAAAAAGAGAAAAGCTCCAGAAAAATGGAGATGAAATCAATAGATGAACAAATAGATCAGTGGGAAGAGTTTAAACGGAGATTAAAGTGGAAATGGATACATGTTTTTTTTATTTGACAGAATGTACTTCATCCCTATCTTTCTCCATCTGTGGTGCTTTCTGGAATATGACGTTACAGTTAAATTTGCTGCCACCCCCACACCTCTCCGCCTGTTTACATAAGTCTGTAATGGGAATCGTGTATATATATATATATATATATATATATATGTGTGTGTGTGTGTGTGTGTGTGTGTGTGTGTGTGTGTGTGTGTGTTCATATGTATGTATATGCATACATACATACATACATACATACATACATATATATATATATATATATATATATATATATATATATATATATATATATATATATGAACACACACATATATATATAGAGAGAAGTGGATGTGGAGACACAGAAAAGTAGACAGAGAGATAGATATATTCAAGAGACACAGACAGCAGCAAGCAATACAAGCAGACCTATAAATCACACTTGCTTAGGGTCTGTCAGTGGGCTTGCGAGGGGAGGGTTCGAGACAAAACAGCGTTAATGATATTGTACAACTAATGACATTGATACAGATTTTACCGTTCCGATGTTGGGGACATCTTCCATTGTTATCCCAGGTCCAAAATTAAAGGATGGGGTACTTTGTGCGCGTAAACACCGTCAGGACCAGCAGACTGCGGCAAAGAGAAGGCAGTTATGGTCCGTGAAGCCACCTGGTGTGGAAAATGATGTCGCGGGCTTCTGTCCATTGTTCGGCACTGTGTACTACTTACTCAGAGCGCTGGGCAATGTTATGATTCATATCAACTACGGAGGTATGTACAAGATATTTTTGCATGTTTTCTTCTCTTTTTTTTTCTTAAATAGATTTTATGGTTATTGGCAAAGGTTTGCTATTTATTTTCGAGTCCTTGCACGAAGCACCCATTTGCTCATTCCCCACGCATGCATGCATACATGTGTATGTGTGTGCGTGTATTTATATATATATATATATATATATATATATATATATATATATATATATGTGTGTGTGTGTGTGTGTGTGTGTGTGTTCGTGCAACGCAACTGCAGCTGTGTTTTGCATTCATCACTTTCTGTGTTCACTCCAGCAGTTGTTGTCAATCTCTCCACGAATTTCAAATAACATTTGCAAGGGCTTCGTTATAATTCATTTTCTTCTTCAGGAATCACTCCTTACATGGTATTGCAGTTTGTCCTTTCGGAGACATCATTGGAAACATACTATACTTTGTCTTTTCGTGATATGATTTATATGCATGCTGTATTATTTTCATTTCACAATTATCTTTTCATGTGCACGGTATCGTTTTCCAACGTATTTTGTATTCGTGAGTGCAATGTATATTGTGCATTCAAAACCATTTTCGCTTGACCTTCCAATGCCAGACCTGCTATCGTTCTTGTAAGCTTCTGTTAACATGTCCAGTTATTACTTTTAATTTGTATGTATTATTATTATTTCTTTGGGGTTTTTTAAATCTCGTTTTGTGAACGTACTGGACTTTTCCTTTCAAAGCCATGCTCGGCTTCACGCATAGTGCACTTTGTCCAGGCGTGTCCATCGTTCCTAGTGCACTATATTCAATATTGTGTCATTTTATAAAACATCTTCACGGACGTTCTGTTCTTTATCCTTCAGAAGCATCTTTCTCCTGAGTATAATGACCTCGGATCTTTTTTGTTCTTTTTTTTTCATTCTGACTTAAACCAGCACTTTGTGTATGTACTCGCTTAGTATATCGTCCGTCTTTTTTTTATATTTTACAGTCAACCCAAATGATGTCTCACAACTATACGTGCAATCCAGACATTCATTAATTTCCTGTCTCCGATATGAACTGCAATCGTCAGCACAGCATCCCTTCCCTCCATTTCTAAAATAACACACTGTGTCTCACAACTTTATGTCCTCCGTGTCGAAATCCCCCCTCGCTAATCTGAATTGGACCCGTATTTCTCCATTCCATCAATTTGTATAACGAATGCATTTCTCTCGTTCCCGTGTCTGAGCGGATTCCGGTCTCCCTTTCATGTTGTATAGCGGCGATCTTTCACAATTCTTTCCCCGTTGCCAGCATTTTTGTTCGGATCACCCCGTGTTTTTTTGGGGGGGTTGTTTGTTTTAATACCATCATTCAAACACTGTATCCTCCTTTTCTTTCGTTTCTTTCACACACACTCGTTTAATGGTCATCATTCCAATTTACCTTTCGGCTCCCAGACAACAGGGTTTCTATCGATCGCAATACGTCTCGCTATAACCTCCACAGACCATACATTCCCCTATCGAGGCTAACTTTTCCGCAATTATTACAACTGCTGCTGGCTTCACGAATCCCTGTTATTTTCTTGCCACCATATCCCCACCTCTGAAGGACAATGACCGGTACGGTAGCCAAGTGGTTACAGCACGGGGTTTTCCTTCTGAAAATTCGATCCTTTTAGATCTCTGCGTCTGGTGGGTTAAGGATGGAGGATTGTTCCCAAGTTTCTCAGCAGATGTACCTTTAAACCCCTTCTTGTGTATACGCATGCAGAAGAACGAACATGCACGTTAAAGATGATGTGATTATGGTTAGAGGTAAGTAGGTTTTGGAAACAGAAGTATATTGCATGCACCAGCGGTATTGAACTAACCATCTTGATAAATGTGCCTTCAGGAATATGGGAATGTTACAAATATATCGTGAGGTTTTCCTTAGAATCATTGACTCAAGCTTTATGAAATAAACGCCTTTGATTTGTTCCCTTCAGTTGCGGTATAAACATACAAGGAGAAACGCACATATGCAGCTTCCTTTGGAAATATTTGATTTCTAGTTTCGCCATCTGACGAGAAGATGTCGTAAAAAGATCGGGTTTTTAGAACAAAAATACAAAATTACTGTTTGTCTTGATTCCTACCATTTATATACATGACTCTTCCCTATACTTTTCATGGAGAGGACAGAAAACTGAACAATAGGAAAACCGAACAAATGGGTCAGTGACATCAGCAGAACATTTTACAAGGGTGTTGTTCTTGGAGGTTTAATCTCTTGGTTTTAGATTCTTCATCTTCTTTGGAAAATATATGTTGCTTTTATTCTTGTTCTTCTCGTTGTTGTCGTTGTTGTTGTTGTTGTTGCTGGTGTTGCAATTATTCTGTTGTTGTTGTTGTTGTTGTCCCTTCTTCTTCTGCTCGTTATCATTCTACTCATCCTCTCCCTCCTCCTTCTTATTAAAAAGTAGGTTGCCAGTTCCAACTGTTTCTCTCTTCTGGAAAACACTATGCCATTTATAACTTTCTCGATTAAAACCGGACAGTTCCGATGGGCAATCTATTGTGTATCCCATCTCTCTCTCTCTCTCTCTCTCTCTCTCTCTCTCTCTCTCTCTCTCTCTCTGCATCTGCATCTGCCTCTGCCTGTCTGTATGTTTGCCTGTATGTTTGTGCGTCTGTTCGTCTGTCTGTCTGTCTGCCTGCCTGCCTGTCTGTCTGCTTGTCTGTGTGTGTCTCTCTCTGTCTCTTTCTTTCTGTCTCTCTCCCTCTCTCTCCCTCTCTCTGTCTCTCTCTGTCTCTCTCCCTCTCTCTCCCTCTCTCTGTCTCTCTCTGTCTCTCTCCCTCTCTCTGTCTCTCTCTCTCATTCTCGTTCTTCCCGTCTTCCTTCCTAGACCCCCCCCCCCTCCCATCTCTTACACCTTCGCTCGCGCTCTCTCTTGCTGTAATGATCGATTCCGAAGTTATCTTAATACAATCTGGTAATCTACTGATTCGTTTATGAGAAATTGATAAGCAATTTCTATTCCGCCACGTGTTTTCTAGACCCCTTGGGAGCATTTTGGATATTTCTGTACAGGCTTTTCACGTTCCGGTGCTTGCATGTAGGAGAATGTTATTCTGGCTGACGTAATGCAACCATGGGAACAGAAACGCACTGTGCACTTTTTTTGTGTGTTCTATTTGGTATTTGTTTGTTCTTTTATAAGAACTTGAACACACTGCACCGATATGAAGAACGAACAAAAATGTAATATTTCAATCTGCGTGAATCATGATAAACAAACAAAATCGTTTTCTCCTCTAACGTCCTGGCGTAAGCGCAAGCAAACTGTAATTCAAAATGTAGGAAGGAAATATCAAGTGCGGACTTGCTTTTTGTTTACTGTTCAAACAGGTTTTATTCGAATCTGTTCGATCAGCATAGTTTGCCAAACAAGGATAAATTGTCCATTGTAGATGTATTCACTTTCAGGGTTACATACTCGGGCTAATTTAAGCAATCTTTCAGCCACAATTTCAGAACGGATGGGGGTTTAGTTTCCTACATTCTCGTTAAAAAAAATATATATTAAGCATCCTTAAGGCCAATTTCTTTGAATTTTTTGTCAAATTTGTCAAATTGTCAAACCAGATCCATACTGAAACTAAGAGTGTTAAATATTAAATAGCAGCCAATTACGCAACTTCCGCTTTTATGAAAACACGTAGATACACGTCAGTGCTGCTTTCAGATTCCCTTCAACTTTCACATCTAGCGGGAAGTGTTATGCAAGATTATCAATATATGAAAACTGATATTTATGCGAAGCCACCGTTCGATTGGAACAGGGCATGTTTCCATCAGATCGTTAGGCTAACTTTGTCAACAAAAATAGTGGACCTTGACCAACGTTTGATTCATGGAGTGGAGCGTATGCCGTTTTTTTCCCCCGTTTACTTGTTAAAAGGCTCGAAATCCCTAAGGTACAAATCCGTTACTGTATTTTGTTCATGTAGTTCTGAACATTATCGTCTCTGGGGAGTACAGCGTTTCCTTTTTTTTTCCTTGATCTCGTATGTTACCATTTTCTGTTGGGGGAAACTTAAGACGAGCAGGACGGGTCTTTCGACAATAACTTTGCGGTATGGAGTGTGCATGTCACAGAAAGTTTTTAGTCAAAATGAGGTCAAAGATAAATGTACATAAGTGTGCTCCACGAAGTGTAACAAAGTGGGCGACACTGAAAGTGGGAAGGAGACGAACTCGGTGTCTGTCTTTCGATATAATCTGTTTTTCTCACTCAGTATCTGTCTCCGTCTCTGTCTCTGTCTATCTATCTGTCTCTATCTATGCATCTGCCTCTTTCTTCTTTTACTGGCTTGTCTGTCTATCTGTGACTTTCTCTGTCTCTCTGTCGCAATCTATGTACATCTCGCTCTCTGTCTCTGTCTCTCTCTCTCTCTCACTCTGTCTCTCTCTCTTTCTCCCCCTCTTTCTCTCTAGCTCGCTTGTTCGCACTGTGTGTATCTGTCTTTGTCTATTGCTCTCTCACTCACTCTCTCTCTCTCTCTCTCTCACACACACACACACACACACACACACACACGCACGCACACGCACACACGCACACACACTCACACACCTCATACCTACACACAATCACACCAGATACACTACAAGGATGCATACTTTGTGCATTCACGGCACATCACCACACACATACACTTCATTCACACATTAGCAGAACAAAAAGAGACATGAAAAGAGACAGTCAGACTTCAGACAGATGCGGACAGTCCGACAGAGGGACTACCCAGGCCGAAACAGAAAATCTAGATGAAAAGGAGAGAGACAGAGATGAATGAAGTGGGCGATCATTAGTGAGCAGGAGACAGAGGAGAGACGGAATCGCCGGTAAAGGCGACTAATTGAGCACCGCCCCACTCAGACGGTGCTAACTTGGTTTGCCGTTGGATCATCGCCGCTGCCGAGTCCTTTCCACACTCCCAAAATCCTCAGCTGCCAGCACTGGGGCGATCGGGGACTGCTTGTAAGACCATCACTCTTACTGCTGCTTCTGGTGCTGCGAGTAGGTCAGCAGTATCTTTGTCTTGCTCTCTCAGGCCCACCCTCCCCTTCTGCTGCTGCTTGCACTGTTACAAGTTTGACAGCCGTAATCATCAGGGCATCACTACAACTACTTTCTGATTGTGTTTTCTTTCATTCATCTTCTTCTCCCTCGTCTGTACCTTTTCAGTGGTGTTGCATTCACGCAGCCCAGTCCGATACCCTGATACACAGCGACATCCGACATTCCGTTGCAATTATCAATCACCACAATGTTTGATCTATGAGCTCGATAAGAAAGACTTGGACCTTAGGTCATCCAGTTCACAGATGCCACTTTCTGGAGTGTCATACAAATTTGCAGACCAGCATTCCAGGTGTCTGCATCTTTTAGGACTGGTTGGCGCCAGGATGTATCATGAAACGAGGCATGGAGGACACGCTTGTAATGTAATCCCAAACCTAAAGTGGTTTTTCATTGGAGCATCGCCAGTATTCTCACCCTGATTCCCCAACATGGTGATTCCATTTTTAGATCCCTGTTCACTTCCATGGTTGGGGGGGTCTTTGTCAGAGTGTTGGATGTCGACTGATTCATGGAGACGATGTCGCTGGAGGACCGTGAAAACGATCTCCGCTCTGGAGGAGACGCTCGCTCAGGCTGGTACCAAGACGAAGTGATGATTGTCGTCAGCAGAGGGCTTAGTAGGTGATGCACTGTGTGTGTTGAGTCAGAATAGTCACTACTGTACGCCGCAGTACAGGGCCTCCTTGTTCGTGGCTTCCTGACGACCTAACCTCGACAGTTCTATTTGGACTGTCGGTGCTGAGACTGCGGCATACAAACCCGGATGTGGCTGTGCATGGGGGAATCGAAATGAGCGACTTGATAGTAATGCCACTGAAACGGTGCAGATAACGTGGAGAAAACAAAACTTTTCAGCCATCGTAATTGTATACCAGCACAAGAAAATTATGTAAAATATGTATGAATTCCGGTGTCATTCCCTTCAATGCATTACTTTACAGCATCGGTCTTTTGCTTCATTAGACACGTCAGCGAGTGAGAATCGAGATTGTCAATAAAAAAAAAAAAGCACAGTACGCCTTGCAACTTTTAGTGTTTGATGGATTTTCTGGAACACACTGACTACCAAAAATTAGTATGCAAAGCCCACGAGAGATGATATTTGAAATTAACTGAAGCAAAAGAGAACTGCGCATCAAGAGAAAAAAAGAACATGGGGGTTCTGGACACTGATCATTCTAAGTTATCGATCTTTGGAGAAGAAGCCTGTGGAAAGAGATGGAAAGACCTTCCGCATAGAGGAAAAGAAGAGCCATTGATCACTGTGCCCAAACGGCCAGACCATGTTGTCTTCTGGAGTGAATGAAGGGAAGAAATGTTGGTTATTTGTCACGTACTGCGAAAGGCTAGACAACCATGGAGAGGACTCATTGTCTGCACAAGATCCGGTATGGTCTGGAGTCAAGTTCTGGCGGGTGGAGTTCATGCATTCGATAGTCTTTCCTGACAAACGCGGCCAGCCATTTCCACTGTCCCCAAAACACTTTTTTTTTCCTTATTGGTGGGTTTAACCTTCATTCGTTGACGTCACGAGAAGCAGGCGCCATGCTGGTGACTGTGAAAAGGTAGAGGTCATTTAAAGTATTCACACTATCGAGAGTTGTTCTTTTTGTAATTAGCATCAGAGAAAACTGCTATCTCATTCTGTCTTCCCTTTTGTTGAGAGTCATCATGAAAAAAAATCATGAAATCATAATATTGAAACTCATACTTTTTCTTTCGTTCGAATTTATTTCTTACTTATCGTTACATAAATATTGTGTGTAATTAGTTTTAGAAGGTAGAAACATAGCGAACAAGTACTTTTTTTTCAGAAGAGTGTGACACACGGCGGGTCGCCTTCAGAGCCCCAGACCGACCCAGATAACTACTCAGCGTCTAATGGACGGACAGGAAAAACAAAACTATCCCATTATGAATTGAATCTGGAGCATCTCACTGATCGGATGAGCTCTGTGGCCATCGTGCCAACACTTTCATTTACACAGCAAGCATGGATCTGATCATCTGTTTCCTTTCATTTTCAAACTGTCAGTTCCACTTGCTTTATTCCCAGCTCAAAGATGACTTTTTCTATTCTTGATTTCTTTGTTGTTGGCTCTTGCATTCGTCTTCAGTTAAAAGTTCGACATCGTGAGGGGCGGTGTGTCCGTCAGGTCACAAAGTGTGGTCAACTGGTTTGATTTCGCTTTGGTCAACGAGTGCTGGTGGAATGTTATTTAAATGCGATACTTTTTTTTAATTGAAAAATATGATACCAAGAGGAATATCTGAGTAAATAGGCGTATAAATCGGCCTGTAAATAGCCCCCGATGTAATACATCTACTCTAAAAATGGGTTTCTATGAGAAAATGAATGATAACAGAACGAATGTACTCTCTCTCTCTCTCTCTCTCTCTCTCTCTCTCTCTCTCTCTCTCTCTCTCTCTCTCTCTCTCTCTCTCTCTCTCTCTCTCTCTCACTCATCACCATCTGTATATCATTTCTCTTCTCATCCCCCGACCCCTATTCGTTTGTTTTTTTTGTTGTTGTTGTTGTTGTTGCTGTTGTTTTTTGTGGGGGGGTTTGTTGTTGTTTTTTTGTTTTTTGTTGTTGGGTTTTTTGTTTGTTTTGTTTTGTTGTTGTTTTTTTGTTTTTTGGTTTGGTTTTTTGTTGGGTTTTTTTGCTGCTCCCTCCTGTTTCTCTTTCTCTCGTCTTTCCACCCCCAGCCCCTCCCCCCGACATCCCTCATCCTGCTTCCATGCCCCCACCATTATTCAGCTGGCAGCAGCTTCAGGCTGTGAGAGTCCACAGACAGGGCAAGGGGGAATTAACTGGAATTATATGGCAGTCATATCTTGTGCTCCTCATTACCTGGGAAATGAAATTGTCTGACTGAAGTCCGCAAACGTCTGGTGGCAGTGGTGTGGACGGGAGGAAAATCTGTTGTGGAGTTTACGGTCTGGGAGACAACACTGACGTCATTTACACGCTTCTGTCTTCCGTCTGTCTGTGTTTTCGCTGAAAGAAAACATGGATGGTCGTTTCAAACAAGTTTGTGTCTTCTTTGCGTGTCTGCCTGATTGGTTGTCTTTTGGTGAGATAAAACTTGGATGTTATTTCCACATTTTTGTTGTTGTTGTTTTTTTTCCTCTGCGTGTCTGCCTGGATGCCTGTCTGTTTTGTTGTTGTTGTTTTTTTCTGTCCGTGCTTGGCTGTGTCTTTGCTGAAAGTGATTATGGACAGTCATTTCCACAAGTTTTTTTTTTCTTCGTTGCGTGTCTGCATGAGTGTTAGTTTTATTCTTTGTTGTCGCTTTCTTCTGTCTGTGTCTTCACTGACAGAAAAAAAAACAAAACATGGATAATCGTTTCAATGAGCTTGCATTTTCTCTGCGTGTGTGGACACCTGCGTATTTACTGAAAGAAAACCTGAATTTATTTCTTCTCTGCATGTCTGTACGTCTTCTCTGTTAGTCTGCCCCCCTCCACGCCCCTCTCTCTCGCACACACACACACACACACACACACACACACACACACACACACACACACACACACACACACACACACACACACACACACACACACACACACACACACGCACACACACACAGAGAAAGAGAGAGAGAGAAAGAGAGAAAGAGAGAAAAAAGGACAAGACAAGGAAAGACGCACGCACGCGCGCGCACACACACACACACACACATACACACACACACACACTCGGTGTTTCTGTCTTTGTCTCTCTGTCTCTGTCTCTCTCGTTGTGTCTGTCACTCACTCTTTCATTCTATCTCTGTCTCTCTCTGTCTCTCTCTGTCTCTCTCTGTCTCTCACCAGATTGGTGAAGTAATATATGTAAACAGATTCTATGATATGATAGGTGCATTTTTGTTTGGTGTTTATTCATTATGTGCGTTTTTTATGTGTTCTTTTTAATGATAGTCGCTATGGACAACACAATGTTATTTAATGCAACCCCCACCGACCCATCATTTCTTATTGTACTATGACCCAAGGTCGACGTACATTCAACTTTCTGAGTTCTGAGCTCTGAGATCTCTCTCTCGCTTTCGCTCTCTCTCTCTCGCTCGCTCGCTCGCTCTCTCTTTTTTCTTCTCTTCTTTTTTTCTGTGACTATGTTTCTATCTGTCTCTCTGACTCTCTGTCTCTCTGTTTCTGTCTGTCTCTGTCTCTCTATCTTTCTTATTGTTGCATTGCTTGTTTGTTTGATTGTCCCATTTTAGGAAGGGCAGGATGAAAAGCTAAAAGTGTTTATCCCTGTTCTTTTTGGTTTTTGTTTTTGGTTCTTTTTTTTCGTCAACAGAAATATTCGTTCGTTCGGACATGAGGACTTCCGCAGGAATCGGACACATCAATTCCGTCTGAGGATTTCGTAAAAAGGCTGCTTGAAGATAGATTTGCACACAAGCGCGCGCGCGCGTTCACACGCACACACATACACACACACTCTTCTCTTCTTTTCTCTGTGACTGTGTTTCTATTTGACTCTCCGACTCCATCTCCGTCTGTCTCTGCCTCTCTGTCTCTCTCTGTCTCTCTCTTTCTTATTTCTTATTTTTATACAAAGTGCACATGCCCATACTGGCACGAACGTACGCACACATACATACGATGCATACAGATACACACACACACACACACACACACACACGCGCGCGCACGCACATACGCACGCACGCACACACACACACACACGCACGCACCCACGCACGCGCACGCACGCGCACACACACACACACACACACACACACACATATATATATATATATATATATATATACTACAACTACAACTTCTCCTTTTTCGTCGTTCATTCTTCGTTCTTCATCTTCTTCCTTCCTTCCTTCCTTCCTTCCTTCCATCCATCCGTCGCTCGTCGTGTGTTTTGGGATTTTTTTTTTTTTTTTTTGCGCGCGGAAATTATCTGTGTCGGGGAAAATGGATTCACAGAACTCTTCATCTTCCGGCAGTGATGAGAGTCCTAACGATCCAGGGAAAATGTTCATCGGGGGATTGTCTTGGCAAACATCACCCGAGTCTCTGAGGGCCTACTTTGAAAAGTACGGGGAGATCAAGGAGACTATGGTTATGAAGGACCCCTCGACCAAACGTTCTCGAGGGTTTGGCTTCGTCACCTACAACGACGCCTCCAGTGTGGATAAGGTACTGCTCGACGGACCGCATCACATTGATTCCAAAACGGTGGATCCCAAGGTGGCCTTCCCGCGCAAGTCCCAACCCAAGATGGTGACGAAAACGAAGAAAATCTTTGTTGGGGGTCTATCCTCCCCTACTACTGTGGATGATGTGAAGAACTACTTCAAGTCCTCTGGAACGATTGAAGACGCCATGCTGATGTTTGACAAACAGCCCAACAGACACCGTGGATTTGGCTTCGTGACATTTGACAGTGAAGCCACCGTGGAGAAAGTCTGTGAAATCCACTTCCATGAGATCAACTCCAAAATGGTGGAGTGCAAGAAAGCTCAGCCCAAAGAGGTCATGGCTTCACTGACAAACTCCCTGGCACGAGGGCGTGGTCTGGGACAAAGATATATTACCACAGAGGACGGAGAGTATTATATGGAAATCCCAACTGAATGCCTCCGTGACTTCTGCGTGGCCGGCTACCTGCCCGGGCCTGGTGGTTTCCCAGGAATCCCTGCAGCCTACGGACTTGGCTTTCCGGCAGCCCTGGCCCCCAGCTTCTACTACCCAGGTATGGAATTGCTTCATTTGGCTTCCTGGTACCCCGAACCCCACGTAGGATTTTGAGTTTTTGCAGGATGCAAGAGGGGATGATGGACTAAAAGGGGGGTGCATCCGTCCGTCTGTCCATCCATCCAGCCTCCAAAAGTTGCCACTGCCGCTGCCCTCACGGGGTTTGGGAAAATATGGGGGGTCTTTTCTTCCACCCCCATCTCCCTACCCCCATCTCCCTACCCCCCAGACCTCTCCACTCTACTTCCTTTGAGCCAGCAACTTCTTTTCCAAAAGGTCTATCATGTGGGAGGAAGCGGAATTGGAGCTCTGAAGGCGGAGGATCGTGTTCTGGATCTTTTGAAAAAAAAAAAAAAACGAAAAAAAAAGCCTGGCTGTTGAAACAAGGAATTTTGTGGTTTTTGTTGTTTTTTGGGGAGGGGGGTATATACACTCATGGACTGCTTTTGTTGTTGAATGGTGGACTTGTTTGGGAAGCTTTTCTTAATCTTTTTTTTATGATTTTTTTTCAAAATTTTATATCCATTGTTTATCTGTCCGGCATCCCTCTTCCCACCTTACGATTTTTTTTTTATTGTGTAATGAATGTGTGTGTTGTTTGTTTTGTGGTTTTTTGTGCATCATTGATTTTGGTTTTTGAGTACCATATTGGGTTACCTTGTAAGCTCCGAGACCAGCAGGCAGGCTTCCGGCGGAACAATTCCTGTGCCGACCAGATCGCCAACCTGCGCATCATCGTGGAACTCCCCCCTCTACATCAACTTCATAGATTATGAGAAGGCCTTCGACAGTGTGGACAGAGAGACGCTGTGGAAGCTGCTGAGGCACTACGGAGTCCCAGAGAAGATCATCTCCCTCATCCGGTGCACCAACCAGGACATGAGCTGCAGGATTGCCCACGCAGGCCAGCTGTCCGAATGTTTCGAGGTGAAGACCGGAGTTCGTCAGGGGTGCCTGCTGTCACCGTTCCTCTTCCTCCTGGTCATCGACTGGATCATGAAGACCACTAAAACAGGCAGGAACAACGGTATACAGTGGACACTCTGGACACAGCTGGACGATCTCGACTTCGCTGGCGACCTGGCGCTCCTGTCACACAACCACAGCCAGATGCAGGACAAGACCACTCGTCTGGAGACTACGTCAGCCAGGACAGGGCTCAAGATCAACAAGAAGAAGACCGAGCTGATGAAGATCAACACCACTGCCAACACTCCAGTCACAGTCGGTGGAGAGCCCATCAGGGAGGTGGAGTCTTTCGTCTACTTGGGAAGCGTGGTTGACCGACAGGGAGGCACGGACCGAGACGTCACAGCCAGAATCGGCAAGGCAAGAACAGCTTTCATCATGCTCAAGAACATCTAGGCATCTGGAGCAATCAGTATGAAAACCAAACTCCGCATCTTCAACTCCAGTGTGAAGTCAATTCTGCTGTACGGATGCGAGACATGGCGGACAACACAGATGATGCAGCAGAAGATTCAGACATTCTTCAACACCTGTCTGAGGCGCATCTACAAGATCCAATGGCAGGAGAAGATCCGAAACGAAGATCTGTGGGAGCGAGCGGGACAGGACCCAGTGGCCAAGCAGATACTGCGGAGGAAGTGGGGCTGGACCGGACACACCCTCAGGAAGCCAGCGTCCAGCATCACACGCCAAGCCCTGACCTGGAACCCGCAGGGAAAGAGGAAGAGAGGCCGGCCTCGCAACAGCTGGAGGCGAGATACCGAGGCAGAGCTGAAGCTCAAGGGACCAACTGGACTGGAATGGCCAGAACAGCCCAGAACAGAGTGCGATGGCGAGGGGTCGTCGATGGTCTATGCTCCACCAGGAGTGATGGGCAAAATGAATGAATATATATATATATATATATACACCACACACACACACACACGTTTACGTGTGCGCGTCGAAAAAAAAAGAAAAAGAAAAGATAGTGGTGGAGTGTACTAATAAAAAAAAAAATAATCAGTAAGAAGTTCGAAGAAAAAACAAAACAGTAGGGCGATATGAGACTGAAAAGATGACAAAAAGTATCAGAAAGTAAGGCAGGCTTCCAAAGCAGACACAGTGAGAGCAATAAAGAAAAAAAAAAACAAACAGAAAAGGTTTTGTGATGGAGACATTTGGATAGTCAAAGAGCTGTTTTGACAGACGGTGATGCTGACAGTCGCAATGGGTGTGTTTTGTGCCTTTTTTTGTTCCTTTCATCTTTTTGCATTAGACTTCCAGCGTCCATTCCAGAGAGAACTGGGAGTCATTAAGAAAAAACAAATGGTGAAACATAAGATTCGGTGTTTGAGGAGTGGAGCGGGGGTGAGGGTGGGAGTGAAGGGGTTGGTGGGGAGGGGTGGGGGGGGAGTTGTTATCCAGGGATAACGCAGCTATTACAGAAATAGGAATGGGAAGTGAGGGTCGGGAGACACACACACACACACACACACACACACACACACACACACACACACACAGACCACACCACAAAAAAAGGGAATGAGAGAGACAGACAGACAGAGACAGACACACAGAAAGAGAGAGAGTGAGAGAGACATAAACAGAGAGATGGTACACTGGATAATAATTATGTAGGCGACGAAGAAGACACAAATTAACCCCCCCCCCCCCCCACACACACACACACACACATAGATGTATGTGAAGCAATTTTCACACAGACGCACACACACACGCACACACACACACACACACACACACACACACACACACACACACACACACACACACACACACACACACTAATCGTTTACATTGAATGATGGTTAAACAGTTCTCAATTACGAATCACCGAAGAGTCCAGTCAAAAGCATTGATATTTCAAAGCGTCAAAGTGCGTAGAAAGGCGCGTTGACCGCGTGGTAAAAAGAACGCTGGATAAGATCAGCAATACATGTCAATTTGGGGTAGGTCATGAAAACACTAAAACATCCAAAATACAATTGCTCTCACATAAAAAAAAACAACAGCGTATGGATGCCTTCAATGCGGGGCAGACACTATCACACACGTGGAAACCCACCAGTAGAGAGAAAAAAAAACAAAAACTTGCAGCCCGCGGACACGGAAAGGGAAGACGGGGTCGTTTCTTTCTTTGTGTGGGTTTTGTTTCTCAGAAACTGAGAGGTATAGTCGGATTGAGTGGGGAAGGCTTGGAGGGATAGAAGGGATATATATATATATATATATATATATATATATATATGTGTGTGTGTGTGTGTGTGTGTGTGTGTGTGTGTGTGGAGAGAGAGAGAGAGAGAGAGAGAGAGAGAGACAGATGGAGGCGAAACTCAGGAGAGAGACAGAGACACGCACACACACACAGAGTGAGACAGAGGCGAAACTCACGGGTGTTATCGTAGAAAGAATCTGCTTGAAACTGTCTTTCGCATCATTATCACAGTCTTAGTGTTCTCCGGTCGCACCCTTGTGACGACAATAGTGCGCTCTGTATTGATCAGAGCCCGCGATAATACCTCTCCCCGGCCGCGCTAATAAAAGGAGGAAAGTAAACGAAAGGGTTGGTATTATGAGCGTGTCTCGGAAGGGAAGAAAACCGAAATCTTACCGAACCCCCCCCCCCCCCCCCCCCCCTTCCCCCGTTCCCCCTCCCACTCTCTCTCCCCTCGCCCCCATCCCCAACCCAAACTGGGTCCGCTTTGCGTACTTAGTTGTCTATGGATATCTGGGAGAGTGAGAATGTTGCAACAGTATTTTCGTTTTTCTGTTTTTGTTTTCATGTGGAATTTTATTTAGCTTTATTTTATTATAGTTTCATTGCAGTTTTACTATCTCTTTCACTTTTTATTGTATTTTTTTGGTATTCTGTTGTTGTCTGCTTTTGGTTAGACATGGTTCCATAGGGGCTGTAGACAGCTTGGTTCCGTTAGCAGGGAGTTGGACTGGACTGCTTTGGTTTTCATGGCATTTGGCATCGCTTAGATTGGTTTGAATCGGCTTTGTTTGGGAAGGTTTTGGTTTTGGGGTGGTTTTATTTGAACTGGTTTCGAATTTGGCTTCGGCATATAGCCGACAGATCTGCGGGAATCTTGTGAAGTGTAAGGAATACGAGAATGATATCGATAAAGGCGTACCAGGCAAACAAGTTGTTGGACGCCCCAGTGACTCTCCACACAGTAAAATGAGGAGAAGGTGGTTTGGTTTGGGTTTTTATTGGTCTGCTTTGGTGTGTTCCATTGAGTTTCCTTTAGCTACTTTTGATTGTACAGGTTCATGTTTTGGGTGTGGGGTTTTATTTGGGTGTGCGTGCGTTTAGAGGCTGTTGTTGTTTACTCTTCATTTTTGTTCCTTTCTTTTCGTCTGCCTTTCTTTCTTTCCTCTTTCATTCTTTCTTATGTAAGTTATTTATCCATTGAGATTGCAGTTACCTGAACCTCTCTTTCTCTCTCCCCACACACCACTTCTTCTCTTTCTCTCTCATTTTTGCACATTTTGCTCGCAAACTATCTTGTTTACAGAAATCTATTATACAAAACCATTAAAGAAAACTCTTTACGTATATGGACATAATATTATGTGCAGGTTACGTTACTGTGAACACACACACACACGCATTCACGCACGCTTGCACACACACACACACACACACACACACACACACACACACACACACACACGCACGCACGCACGCACGCACGCAGAGAGGAGCAGGAGGGACAGAGATAAGAACAAAAGAGAGACAGTACCCTCTGGCATAATTTTGTTTCTTTTTTTTTCTTATTTGTTCAATTATCTATTATTTTATTTATTTATCCATTTACTCATCTATGTTCTGTTTTGTTTGTTTTTTTGAGGAGGTGGAGTGGAGTTGTGGAGACAAAAGAAGCAAAAGACATCGTAGATTAATGGAAAAAAAATATCTGCAGGAGACAAAGCTGCCCCTGGACGGCGTGAGATTTGTGTGTTTGACCCAGACAAATACATATTCCTGAAGGTGATAGATCGCTGGGAACTTACTTCCAGTTGTCTGAAAGACTTTCAATGGAAATTTGTCTTTAAGATGACAACTAAGACAGTCAGACAGATAGTGACAGAGAGAGAGAGAGAGGGGGGGGGGAAGAAACAAGGAACAGGACAGTGTGACAGACAAATAAACAAACAAACTGAACCAGTCAGAGTTGGTACTTAAGAACAAAAACAAACAAACAAACAAACAAAACGAACAAAATATAAAACAAAAAAAAACAGAGAGACCGCCACGTCTCGCTTTGATCGTAAATTGCTTTTGAAGGGAACTGGACTTCAAACACGCTGATGACTGGCTGCCGTGAGAACCTGATCAGAATGTAATGACTGGCGATGGACCGCGGCTCTCTTGACTCTTCAAAGGTTGTCGTGGGATTCTGTTCAAGGCTACGTGGAAAGAAAGTGATAAGCGCACTTTTGCTTCTCCCCAGACCAAAATAGAAGGAAAAGGATATCGTCTTGTTTTTCACGTATATAGGAAAACATCCACGGTAAATCTGACTCTGAAGACCTATCATTAACCTGAGGTGGAGGAAAAATTGAAATTTGGTTTACTGCCTGAGTAGGGCAACAGTATCGTCTTGTTTTTCACGTATATAGGAAAACATCCACGGTAAATCTGACTCTGAAGACCTATCATTAACCTGAGGTGGAGGAAAAATTGAAATTTGGTTTACTGCCTGAGTAGGGCAACAGTATCGTCTTGTTTTTCACGTATATAGGAAAACATCCACGGTAAATCTGACTCTGAAGACCTATCATTAACCTGAGGTGGAGGAAAAATTGAAATTTGGTTTACTGCCTGAGTAGGGCAACAGTAGCACAGCAACAGCAGCAGCAGCAATAGCAGTAGTAGAAGTAGTAGTAGGTAGTAGTACCAGTAGTAGTAGTAGTAGCAGCAGCAGCAGCAGTAACAGCAGCGGCTGCAGTAGCAGTAGTAGTGGTAGTAGTAGTTGCCGTTGTTGTTGATGATGTCTTTGTCGTCAGAGAAGAAGAAATAGCTGCAGCAATATTGATGATGGTATCCATCTCCTCCTCATCATCACTATCGCCGTAATCTTTAACATCTTCATCTGTGATTAGGCTTTCTTTCCTTTCTTTCACACCAGACAATGATGCCAACCACCTCATAGAGGCCGGTGCCTGCTGTATATGACCATAGAATATGCGCAACACTTCCAAAAACACATCCGTAAAATGGGCAATGTTCGAATGTATGATCTCATTCTTCGTATGTGGGATGCGGTGAGTGAGAAACGATTAAACCTGGAAATGCCTTAACGCTGTTTACAGTTAGGATGGAAATAAAGAGCCCCACTTCCCCCATTGCCAATCCTTTGCGCTAGCCACAAAACTGAGGTCCCTGGTGGAATATCACCCCCAGCACACCCACAAACTGCAGACAGGCCGGCGTTTTATTATGATAACAGCCCGACCAAACGTTCTTCAAAAAAGCGAAGACGGTTTTTAATCTACAATAAATTCCTGACATTCATGCGATGATAAATTGGCAGGGTCTTCGTTTTAGAGACCATAGAGTCGTCTGATGGCCCACGAAGAGCTGTCAGAATCTCTTCCGAGGCGTTGATGGATAAGGTTTGTGTGCAAATGGAGAACGTAGAGTTCTCGACAGTGGTGTGAGTTAAGGTTGTCTTGGGTATACAGAGAGGCGGGTTCCTTTTGTTCGATCAATAGGCGGTTTGGGGATATCGATGCGGGTACTGTTCGGACACCGGTGTTTTCTGCTTCTCTCCGGCGGCACACGTGGAATATCCTTTTTCGTCTGACAGCTGTAATGTAATCAGTCGAATATGGTACTGTGTCTGTGTGTTGTCTGCATGTTGACCTGTGTCTGTCTATCTGTCTCTTTCTTTCTTTCTTTATCTCTGTTTCTGTTTCTCCCTCTTCCCCTCTCTCTCTCATTCTCTCTCTTTCTCTCTCTCCTTCTCAGACTATTGCTCTTGGTGAAAAAAATGACTTAGATAAACTCCAACAACAGTGGTGCTATAAAGACTGATGTGTTTCAAGCAGAGAAAGATGAATACATATTTGCTTGTTACATTGTACTTAAGGATGATCCTCTTGAATTGAAAGATAGCATCGTGATTCTCGAAGAATATATTAATCATTTAATGGATAAAAACGGTGTGTCCAATGCTATCGCTTGGTGATTTTAACGCTAGAATTAGTGATGAAATAAATTTTAAGGAATTGAATATGGACAGTTACACGCCATGAATGAGGCCTGATAATTGTGCAGATGACTATTGCAAGTATTCCAAAGATTGTATTGTCAATAGTTGTGACCGATCACTGTTGGATTTTTCTTGTTTACTAATCCAGATCGATTTTTGTGTCGGGAGATTAACGCGTATACTTTATCAAATGGAAGTTCATTTATTGATGGTTTAATTAAATCTAAAAAGTTTATTTCCTGGCAAACGGCGTGTACAACTTATTGATCGCTAGGAACATTTGCATTTGTCTATCGAGTCGCTCTTGAGTGATGCAGAAATAAAGGGTACTGATCCAGTCGATTCCACGTTCATTCCGATGAATGACTAACGTGGTCAGTTGATCTGTTACTTGGACGATCTCCAATTTACAGCCTGTGAAGCACCCCAACCAAAAAGACGCTGTACAGCATATGCGTTCAGATCTAAACGAATCTGCAACAACAGGAAAACAGTAATATATGGATCAGGTGCTCGCGTGATAAAAACTGCAAGTAACAAGAAAGGGTATTTCAATGGTTTGACGATGAGTGTGGTCAAGATTAAGACTGTTGAAAAATATACAAATAAACAGAAAGGCAAGGCGACATGTCACAGACAAATGGGGTTATAGACGGTTGGTGGACACAAATTTGTTTTGAAACGACTAAAATGAAAGCAGACTGCTTATGCAGAATCAACATTTCAACAATTCAAGTGACGTTTGGGAGAAAGTACGGGCAGTGACCGTAAAGTTGATAATTATAATGACATAAAATTCGACGCAAACAATGGTATGAGCACATCAATATCGTTGAAGACATATTGTTCATGACAGCCTCGAGGATGACATTTCAGATGATAATGACCGGATAAACGAATAGTCAGAACCCCCCCCCCCTTCCTGCCTCCCTCCTCCCCCCTCTCTCTCTCTCTCTTTCTCTCTCCTTCTCTCTCTCAACATCTTTTCATTCCAAGTTCAGGTCAAAACAGGTCCATGTTAGTCCCTTTTTTTTTTTCTTTGTTGGGTTTTTGTTGTTGTTGTTGTTGTTTGGTTGTTGTTTTTTTGCGTGTGTGTGTGTTTCCTTTATCGATAACACAATCGTTTTCCTTAACGGTTCATCAAGTACAAACGTGTTTTTGCGTCTTGTTTTCTTTTCTTTTCTTTTGTTGCGCTTTCGTTCGCACGTGTTTGCCTGTCAGGATGGAAAGAAAGTTATGGCTGTATTTTTTCTTTTTGGGTCTTTTTTTTTTCTCAACCGAAAACTAATATAACTTTTCTTAACTGCTACGTACGGTTTTGTTCGTTTGATTTCTTTATTGTTTAATTTTCTTCTTTCTTTTTTTTTTCTTTTTTGTTTGTTTGTTTCATATCCCTCTTTTCTTTCCTTTTTCTTTCTTTTATTTGCGGGGGGTGGGGGGGGGGATACAGAAAGACGTTTACTATCAATAAAACATTCAACTTTTGACTTTATGTGTCTGTCTCTGTCTCTGTCTGTCAGTCTGTCTCTCTCCATCTCTTTCTCTCTATCTCCTTCCCTCTCCCCCCCCCTCCCCCCCCCCCATATTTCAGATGATAATGACCGGATAAACGAATCGTCAGACTCCCCCCCCCCCCCATCTCTCTCTCTCTCTCTCTCTCTCTCTTTCTCTCTCTCTCTCTCTCTCTCTCTCTCTCTCTCTCTCTCTCTTTCTCTCGCTACCGCAACCGCTCTCCCCCTGTCATCCGCTCGCACCGACACGATAATATTTATGAGCAGGGCAACCGGGTCCCTATTAAAAAGCATTAGAAAGGAAGACCATGGGGTGCAGTTCAGCTACAGTGTTATGTATAAACTGTGCAAAATACTGATAATGATGACGGTGTTGATTCAATATGAGCAGTATAACCTGTAACGCAAGGAACATTAAACAGGAATACCGTGAAACTAGAATCTTAGAAAATATATCGACATATGTTAACACCATGCGATCTAACACCTCCTTAAAGGTTGTTCACAGAATATTGCTAACGCCTTCAAGACGCTGGAACTATTCTCTCTTGAATACCGCACCTTTTCCCCTTGTTTTTCCTTCCGTGGTCTCCATAATCTTTTGTTCTTTTTTTTTCTGTTCTTGGCGAAAGTGCTGCTTTTTTCTTCTTCTTCTGTCCTCTAATGAAGAATGAATAATACATGTTCCCTGTGTCGTCAATACGGTTGTGGACGTAGGATGTAAAATTACATGCTGTTTCCGTGATTGATGGCGAAGTTGGAATTTGCGGGAAGGAAGCCTTAATGTGTTAGTACTGAGTGTCGCCTTGTGTTGAATATCTCGAGACGAGTGATTAGGCTGAATAACGTAATTTCGGTTTGACGTTGTTTCTAACTATTACTATTGGCTGTGTCGGGCAGTGAGCACAATTATTGGCTGCCTCTTTCTCTCTTTCATATTTCATACTGGAGATTTTGTCCCAGATGATCACTTCCAATACTTAGTCATTGATGGTTCCGAAGTTGTGTATTGCCATCACCCATTCCGTGACTGTAATGTTGTCTCTGTTCCTAAATTTAAAAATCTCATAAACAGCAGCGCCTCGTACGTTTTTCGTTGTTGTTTCTTTGTTTTGTTTTTCTGTTGCTGCAATCAGCTGGACATAAAAATCGTCTTATCCTTCGCCTTATGAATCCTTGGGTTGAGATGTAGACTTTGATATATATTATGGTACTAATCAGTTCCACATACTCATTTCCATCACAATTTGGCTGACAACGATTTTTGAGCTACCAATGTTGATAATCCCATCTTACTAACTAGATGATAAACCGGATATTAATCTCTCTGCCTGCACAAAAGAAAAGAAGCTTACGGGAGATAATGTCCGCAGATTCCAACAGGTAATTTGTATTCTCTTCTCTACTTTCAGTTGATCTACCCTCGGGTACCAGTTCCCTTGAGAGATTAGCAGTAATCAGTCACGTTCGCTGGCGTGCTTCATCCCCTGGCCTCTGTAACAAAGGGTGATATCAGAGGAGATGCCAACTCCGCTCTCTTCTTCTTCTTCTGCATTCATGGGCTGCAACTCCCACGTTCACTCGTATGTATACGAGTGGGCTTTGACGTGTATGACCGTTTTTACCCCGCCATGTAGGCAGCCATACTCCGCTTTCGGGGGTGTGCATGCTGGGTATGTTCTTGTTTCCGTAACCCACCGAACGCTGACATGGATTACAGGATCTTTAACGTGCGTATTTGATCTTCTGCTTGCGTGTACACACGAAGGGGGTTCAGGCACTAAGCAGGTCTGCACATATGTTGACCTGGGAG
>NC_134876.1:87451231-87458731 GCF_041734735.1 Babylonia areolata
ATGCAACTGGCAAATTAATTTTTATGCGTTATCTTCATTTACGTTTAATGATGCTAGACAAACACAACTTGAAACATTATTTTTAGTTTTGTGTTCACAAAATATTATCGACAAACCAGATAATGAGAAAGAAACAAAAAAGAAAGCGTGTGGAAACGATTGGGAGAGATAGAAAGAAAGACACAAACAAAGACAGACAGACACAGAGAGAGACCAGCACAGAGAGACAGACAGACAGACAGACAGACAAACAGAGAGAGAGAGAGAGAGGCTGAGCTACGGAAAAGATGGCTAGGCAGTTTCAGAATAGAAAAAAAAAAAGAATGATGATAGTATTCCTAAAATGGAACGAGCAACACGATATCTACTGGTAAATAATGATCTTATTTGCAGACAGTGATTTGGAACATGTTCCACTGACACGATTTCAGCCTGGGTACATTTGATGTCTTTTCTTTGCGGTTCGGGACAGTTTGCGTACACTATCAGATATGCAACTGTTTTTAAGAATAAAGCCCAACTGTGTGATTTTGTGTCTGGGATGACAGCTTATTTAACTACAGACCAACCAATCAGATTGAAAAGGACAACAGGAACAACAAAGACGACGAAGACGAAGACGAAGGAGGAGGAGGAGGAAAATAAGTCGACGAAGAATAAAACCGAACCCTTATGTACTGTCCAACAACCGTCCATTTTTGAACGCGTTGCGTCAAACAACAAATTAGGGCCTCTACTTGAACATCTACCCAATAAAGCTGCAGACAGGTGGATTTTGTGTGTGTGTGTGTGTGTGTGTGTGTGTGCGTGCGTGCGTGCGTGCGTACGTGCGTGCGTACGTGCGTGCGTGCGTGCGTGCGTGTGTGTGTGTGTGTGTGTGTGTGTGTGTGTGTGATCACAGCTCGACCGACCATCTTTCAAAAAAGAAGATAACTGAAACGTAAAAATTAAACTTCTGGTATTCAGATGGTGATAAAGGAGTTGAGTTTACCTTTCAGCGACCATAGAGTCGTCTGATGGCCCACGAAAAGCTGCCAGAATCTCTCCCAAGGCGTAGATGGATGGGGTTTGTGTTGAAATAAGGGGCGTGGAGTTCCTAACGGTGGTGTGTGTCAAGGTTGTCTTGGGTATACAAGAGAGGCGGGTTCCTTTCGTTCGATCGATAGGCGGTTTGGAGATATCTGCAAAAGCGACTGTTTGAACACTGGTGCTTTTTGCTTCTCAAGCCGAAAGCACATCCGGGAGATTCTTTTCCACTGCTCTTATGCAACCATTCGATTGTATTAAATAGTTTATGATATCCTTAACTTTACCACCCCCCCTCACCACCCCTATCCCCTCACCGCTGAAAAAATTCCCTTATTTTCTACATTCCCCACCCATGACTTTATTGTTATTGGTTGCCAAAGTGCAATGTGCCCCGTTGGCATTCTCTGCCTCTCTCTCTCTCTCTCTCTCTCTCTCTCTCTCTCTCTCTCTCTCTCTCTCTCTTTCTTTCTTTCTTTCTTTCTCTCCCTCTTACTTTGTGTCTGTCTCAGTTCAAACACAGTTGAAACATCTGCTTACTTGATATGTGTATGCATCTAGTCCATATGCATATCAGTATGACTTTATGGACATGTGCTTTTTTGTCTTGCATCCAAGTGGTACGACTGAAAAGAGTGCACAGTTATGTACGTATTTGAGTGTCTGATAATGTCCTGTCTTTTCTTTAATATATCTATATTATTTTGTGAATGTTTTGATACTGGCATAAAAAAGCATATTCACGCTTATTCAACATGTCCCCACCTCTCTCTCTCTCTCTCTTTCTCCCCCTCTCCCTCTCCCTCTCTCTCTCTGTCTCTCTTCCTCCTCCTGCACGTATTATATCCATTTCCCTGTCTGGCTCTATGTAAAATACAATGTATTTGTTTTCCTTAGGGTCCGGCTGGTGCAGGTCATCCTTTTTTCGTATCATGTCTATTTTTTCTATAATTTTCTATAATCAAATCTGAATTTTTGTAAACATCTGCGTTTTTGTGGGGTTGTTTTTGGGGTTTTTTTTTTTGCAACCGTAGAATAAACAAAATAACGTTTCATTTACATTCCATGAGCAGAACATGAGATCACTTGTAAGGTAACAAAAAGGGAAGTCATGACCTACGCAGAAGATGTTTCGACTTGGGTTGAGCTAACCTGAACCCTCTCCTTTACTTTGTGTGGATAAAGTAAACTTTGGTAACTTTCTTTTGAATCAGTCATTCATAGAATAACTCTACTGTCTATAAACAGCTGGAAGTGTTGGTTTCTTTTTATGAATATCATACACATTCACCTCTTCCATTCGGTGCTTCCGTCATCCGTTTTTGTGTCATCCAGTCCCTCTTCAATGGTGGTAAAACTACCCACAGCCACAGAAAATGGTAATTGGGCACTTCTCCGACAGAAAATTACCATGTAATTAACCAGTGAAAGCTCTACGGATTCGGACAAAATTTCAGATTCAGTACCGTCGCTTAATGAAGATGGAGAGAACCTATTTTTTTGGCGGGAATATCATTGCGATTGCAGGCAATCATTTGCAGCTGTGGCTGCGAAACGATGAGCGGTTTGTTGTGATTGATAGTGGAGCTGGAACGTCAGGAGGGAGACCGGGTACGTTTGTGAGATATGTCATGTCTCTTCGCGTGGGTGAATATGGTCATTTCTAACAATTTCCATACAGAATCTGCTGCTTTTATTAATTTTTTTTTCTCTCTCTCCCTCTCTAAGGCTGTCTCACATGCCTGTGCCGTTTACTAGAGGCATCCTTTGACAGCCAGGAAAAGGTTACATTAGTCTTCCCCTCACCCCCAACCACCACCCTCTCTCTGTCTGTTTTTCTCTCTCTTTGTCTCTATATTCCTTTGCCTCTGTGTATCTTTTTCTCTTTGTGTCTCTCAAGTTTCTTTATTTGCTTTATTAAGGCGTCATTGTCGACCCCATCAGCTCGTATGGGTCGAGAACAAGTCCTTCATTCCAGGCCCAACGGGCTTGCATTGTCCCGTCATCTTTCAGGTTGGAAGAGTTGAAATGTCTTTCTGTTTGCAAACCTCTTGTGCGCTGCCTAGTCACCGGAAGATGTTTTCTGCTAGCATATTGTTTTCCTTTGCCATATCGGATTTTCTGTAAACTTGCCTGATCCTTTTTTGTTTTAAATCTATTTCATTTATCCCCAAATGAAAATGTTATTTGTGCTTTTTTTTGCTTTTTATTTTTTAATTATCTAGGATTGAATTGAGATATTTCGTGACTAGCAGTACAATTTTTTGTTTCTATTGCTCATTGAAAACTTATCAGCATTCTACGTCGATGTGCAGAATGTATTTTTTTGAATCTGGTAAATGTTGTGGTCAGTCTAATCTTGATAAATCGTATCGCTCATCATTGGGTTTATATTTTAGCCGTCCATTCAGTTCCTTGATCATGGTTTCCTTCAAAGAAGACCATAGCGCGTCCTTTGGATCCTACTTTCACTGACATGGCCTCGTCTCTTCTACCACCAGAGATCTCAGTTTTAAAGTTATCGAACTCCTCATCACCCTGTACAAGATTGCTAGTCTGGAACCAACTCCGTGTATTCCAACAGGATAGTTGTATTCTCTTCTCTGGCTTCATGAAACCCACCACCCTTTGGTATCAGTTTCCTGTGGGAATCAGCTGCGATCAGTTGGGTTCCTTGGCATGCCTCTTCATCCCCTGCCTTTTGAAAACACGAGATGTTTTAGTTTAACTCTCTCCATACGAACGGCGAAAGAGACGACGTCAACAGCGTTTCATCCCAGTTACCATCATCAAAATATTGCAAGCGGAACCGCGCTCTTATACTGAAGAGGTGAATGTTGACAAAGTATACCACAGTTCTGATGACGGAAGCTAAAGGTTGGGTCATTCAGACACCCACTGGACATCCGAGGGGTCTGTGTAGAGGAGAAGAGAGGACTGGCCGTACTGAGTGAGTTAAAGGTTTAGTTTAAAGGAGGAGACGTTAACCCCAGTTTCAGCTCCCCTCCTTCATCCAGGCAAGGAGTCTCTCAAACGGGGCTCTAGACTGCGCTCATTTCCGTTGTCGCTTGCGACCTGTTTCCACCGGAAATCAGTCGGAGGAAATTAATGCTGTTTGAGAGTTTGAGCATCTTGCACCATCTTACTGCCGCTTTGCTCCTTGACTCTCCCTCTTCTCTCGGCCTCTGTCTCTCGTTCGATCTCTTTCACACACACACTCTCTCTCTCTCTCTCTCACACACACACACACACACACACACACACACACACACACACACACAATTCTGAGGCGGATATTTCATAGTTGTGCACTAAACTTACATCTGTGAATTTTCAAACTTAAGTAGAATATGTTGCACTGTGTTCTTCAGCCGAAATCTTATTGACTTTGCTGTTGTTATTATCATTATTATTATTAATATTATTGTTGTTGTTGTCGTCATCATTATTGTTATCATTATTGTTGTTATTTTG
Organism: Babylonia areolata; assembly: GCF_041734735.1. NCBI lineage: Eukaryota > Metazoa > Mollusca > Gastropoda > Neogastropoda > Buccinidae > Babylonia > Babylonia areolata. Next base: position 87,455,732 of record NC_134876.1, read on the forward strand.
TTGTTTCCATATTTACCCCCTCTCTCTCTCTCTCTCTCTCTCTCTCTCTCTCTCTCTCTCTCTCTCTCACTTTATTGTGACGACCCCATTCCCATTGTGAAAAGTCCAGTTATGCCTGTTTATGTCTCCAGTTATCTCCCCTACACCCCCCTCCCCCACCCTACTCCGCCGCTACCCACGCACCCACCCACCCCTATTCTCCTCTCTGCAGCCGAACTGGCGACTGGTTGTCCCAGAAAGGGACCGCGAGTTCCCGCCAGACGCCTTGAGTGATGACGTTGTTTATTCACTGAAGAAGAACGTGGACAGTCTTCCGCGCTTGGAGTCGATATTGTCGTGGGCGTTTATCCACACACTCTTGGGTTTCTCCTTGAAAGCTAGTTTCACTCACTGTCCGTCCTTCTCTCACACTCTCTCTGTCCCCGAATTACCGTCTATCTCTGTCTGTCTGTCTGTCTGTCTCTCTACTCCACCCTCAGTATGTGATGTCTGTCACTGACTCCGTACCTATCATATTATCTTTCTATCTACTACACCCATCTCTCTGTCTCTATATCTCTCTCTGTCTCTCTGTGTCTGTCTGTCTGTCTGTCTGTCTGTCCCTTTCTCTCAATTTGTGATGTCACGCGGTGTGTGTGTGCGTGCGTGCGTGTGTGTGTGTGTGTGTGTGTGTGTGTGTGTGTGTGTGTGCGTGTGTGTGTGTGTGTGTGTGTGTGTGTGTGTGTGTGTGTGTGCTTTTGTTTACAGTGGTCAAAATAAACTGTAACTGTAATAAGTCAATTCCTCTTTTCAGACTGTCTGTACTGTAACTGTAATAAGTCAATTCCTCTTTTCATACTGTCTGTAGACCGATAACCTATCAATAAACTGTTACGTCATCGGCGAACAGATATAGGCCTACATTTCAATTGCAATAAAGAGAGTGCGGGTAAACAGACAGAAAGGCGGACAGACAAAAATAAAGACACATGCAGAGAGAGAGAGAGAGAGAGAGAGAGAGAACAACATCATAATGTCTGCAAGACATTTATTAGGCAGACAAAACGAAAATTCTATCGAAAGACAACCTTGTACAAATTATTTGCGATACCTGAAATTTGAAACCAATGAGGAAACAGTTGTTTCGCTTTTCTTTTTCTTTTTTGTTGCTGTTTTTTTGTTGTTTTTGTTTGTGAAAGAGAACACATGTTGCTGTCTACCCCCTTAGACCTAGTTTATTGTTTCAGCAGCCTGCTGCACAGTTGTAATGATGAGTTGCCTCTGATTTAGAACATCAAAGTAAAGAAAAAGTGTCACGAATAGTCCTGCGGCTAAAATACAGAAACTTGCTTGTTAAACCTTCCTTCCTTACAACTGTCTTCCTAGCCTTCTTTGTTGTACATCAAAATAAAATAATGGAAAAAAAACAGTCATAAAAGTTTATTCTTGCTTTTTAACCAACAAGTGCAGAAGAACGTGCGTTTGCACAAGAATGAATGTGTGGTCTTTTGAGTATTGAGGGTTGTTAATATATTTATATTATATTAGACGTGGTGTGATCATCATATCAACACCAAATAACGCTGGATCAGTATGGTGTGTGTGTGTCTGTGTCTGTGTCTGTGTATTTATATGTATATGTTTTGTGTGGTGTTGTATCTTGTAGTGTGATATGGTGTTGTGGTATGTTGTTTCCTAAAGTGCTGTAAATGAGACAGAGAGAGGTACAGGCTGACGAACAGGCCGACAGGGACAGACAGACAGACGGAAAAAGAGCATATAAATCGGAACGAAGTCTCAGAACTCAATATGCCCGATTGAAAATGCCCTAACTGACCCCCACGATCAAAATGACAACCGGAGTCTTCGTGTTTAAACACAGAAAGAAAATCCTTCTTCGCAAGTTGTTCCGCCTGTCATGTTTGTGTTTGAGGACTTCCATTGCCAGCTTTGAAAACGGTCACATCATCAGTGGAGGGGGCGATTGTGGTTTGTTTTAGACAAAACCTCTTGTGCTGCTTGTCATGTTAATCCTTCAAAGATGCCAGCTTCACTATTTTGAAACTTTTGCCAGTTTTGCGTCCGGATTCACGGAAGAAGTAGTTGTATGCTGCGAAGGATTTAGCATCAGCAATACCGCCCAGACAAATCATGTATGCATTTTGTTACTCTCTTCCTTCTTTAATTCTTCTCTGCTTCTTACTCGTCATTCTGATGACTGTTTCTTTTATTCCTGGTTGGTTGGTTGGTTTGCAAGATGCCTTGAACAAAAGCATTCAACACAGAAAAAAATTACATCCAAATGAAGTGCCGGTAAGGTTTTTTTTTTTTCAATTGTTCCCGAAACAAATATGTTTTCCTTCATTAGCCAGTGTTTTGAAGTCATACTTGCACTGCCCAAATTGGCTTAGCTCATGATTCTCTTCGACGTTGCAATAGCATCGGTATCAGTGCTCCTGGGTATTTCTCTATCGGACGTAGATGAAGTCAATACTGAGGGGGGTGGGGGTTGGAGAAAGAAAAAGAATAATTGGAATTAAAGAGTCTGGTCTGTTGACATATTTACCTTTGAGTTTATTCTGTTCGCTGCACTTCCACAAAAGATGAACCCCTATGCTCTCTGTACCTTTCCTTACCTTCCTCTTCCTCCTCATCCTCCTCCCCTTTCTTTTCTCTCTTTAGCGTGATCATTATTCCTACTGAATTTCCAAGATCTCGGTGAAATTGGATTATCACCAGCCAGATCTCAGGTTCCTTTCCCTTCTCTCCACAGCCGAAGCGGTGGCTGGTCAGACAAGAATGGACCTCGCGAGATCCCGCCAGACGTGATGACTGATGGCGTTTTGTTTGCTGACAAAGAACGTGGCCTTGTCTCTCTAGCGCTGGACGTCAATATAGTCGGGTCGCTGATTCACTTACAGACATGGTTTCTTGTTGAAAGCTTAGTGACTCACTCCATCTCTTTCTTACATTTTGTTTTTCGCTTCACTCCTTCTGTCTTTCTCTGTGTTTGCGATCTCG
>NC_134876.1:87468731-87478731 GCF_041734735.1 Babylonia areolata
CCTCGAACAAACCCGGTCCCCCCCCCCCCACCCTCCAACCTATCATCCAAACCAACCACCCAAATCGTATACAAGCATCCAAAGATGGGGCAAAGTGCGTCGGAACTCTCATTTTACCTCGTGTGAATGACATCTCATGGGAAGAGCAGAAACTTCGTCTTAAGCTGTTTTTTATGTGTATGTGTGTGGGTGTGTTGGGGGGAGTGGGGGGGCGGGAGGAGGTGTTGGTGTTGTGGATGTGGGTGTCTGCTTCACGGATGGGCGATGTGGGGAAGGCTGTGGAGGGGGATGGTTCCCACCCTTGTCTTGGAGAGGTCATGTCAGTGTCAGAAGTCATTCAGCTTCCGAGGGGTTCTCCAAAGATTCATCTTGCGATGTCGCCAATAAATCTGTTGGCAACACGACGGCAGGGTGTCAATGTTAGAAGAATACCCCCACAACGGTTTTTTCCCCTCTTAGTGTGATATTTGTGAATAAATCATTGAAGGTAAGACGCTTCCAACGCGAAAGTATGTTTGCAAGCACATAACGCTCATCGAAATTTAAGATAAAGACAACTGTGCTCGTTAAAGTTGTATTTGGATTCAGAGACAGACAAATAAGCAAAAATCCAGTTGTTTTTTTCTTTGAAACAGTTGTGTGCATCTAAGTATATTTTGTGTTTAGGGACAGAAGAATAAAACGTCGACCGTAAGACAACCTCAGTAGGCATATTTTTTTTTGTCTCGGAACGTAAAAAGAAACAACAATCCAGCGTGATTGTTGCAGATGTCAATGTATGCTTTTTGTGTCCCCGGAGAATTTGGCCCGCAAAGCGTTAGTCTTTCCACGTCACCGCTACTGCTTACTTGCACACAAGACCCCAGTACAGAAAGAAAGTTCAGATTAGAGGAGATAGTGAAAAGTCGATTGAGAATGTCGGAGAAATGTTACGATGAAATATGAGGTAGAAGGGCAGAGAGAACCGGAAATGATCATACAAGTTGACGGGCTCCTTGGCGTTCTTCCAGGGTGATGTGAGGTGATACAAGCTACAGGAGTGGAACGGGTTGTCGGCAATAATGGTCACTGGGATATCAGGCAAACTGAACAACTTTTTTAGAAATATTGGTTCTGTTCCTAACAGACTAAGGGGTTCTCGGTGTATACCAGTTACTTGGATATCAGGCATAGTGAACAGTCTTCGAAATATTAATTTTGTTGCCAACAGATTAAGGGGGCTGTCGGCATTAACAGTTACTGGGATAGCAGGCAAACTCAACAGACTTAGAAATATTAGTTCTTCTGCGAACGGTTACCGGTAATAATAGTTACTGGGATATCAGGCAAAGTGAACAGCAGTAGAAATATTAGTTCTGTTGCTAATAGATTAAAGGGTTGTTGGTAATAATACTTACTCGGATGGTAGGCAAACTGAACAGCGTTAGAAATATTACTTCTGTTGCCAACAGAATAAGGGGTTGTCGGTAATACTAGTTACTGGGATATCGGGTAAACTGAACAGCCTTAGAAATATTAGTTCTCTTCTTCTTCTTTGTAGCTTTTATCGTTGTCCATCATCATGTTATTCTTAATGTACTCGTATTCTCCCCTTGCTGCTTATTTTACAGTATTTTTTTTCCTCTTGCTGTTTTCCTTGTCCCTCATTTTGATATTTTCGTTCTTCTCCTGCTTTGTCTCCTCATCATTGTTGTCTTATTTGTGCGCAGTACTGGCCCCACCCTTTACACCCGTGGTTCATCTGCCATAGCCTAGCAAGCTGGGACGGTGACAGTGAGGTCCTCAGGTCGTAGGTTTTATATCAGACTGTCCTTGTCCTAGCCTCTGGCTCAAAAACCTTCCTCGGAGGCACGGGGGCGCGGCTACTGAAAGTCGGGACATGGCCATGGACCCAGGGTCAATGCATGTCGAGACTGTCCTGCATTCCTTAGCACTTCATGGGTTTTACTTCAGACTTTTCCTTGTCTTAGATGGACTGCCTTCCCGGGCTGTCGAGCTCCATCTGCCCGCATGTGACAGGTAGCACAGGGTTAATTATTTATTTTTATTATTATTATTATTATTATTATTATTATTACTACCTTTTTATATTATAATTATTATTTATTTATTTATTTATTTATTTATGTAAGCTTATCTATTATTTATTCACCTTTTTTCCCCTCAAGGCCTGACTAAGCGCGTTGGGTTACGCTGCTGGTCAGGCATCTGCTTGGCAGATGTGGTGCAGCGTATATGGATTTGTCCGAACGCAGTGACGCCTCCTTGAGCTACTGAAACTGAAACTGAAACTTTGTCTCCTCCTCCTACTCACTCTTCTTTCTCCTGTTACCTTGCCTCCTTTTCAGTTTCGTCTTCATCGATATTTTTCCCCTCCCCTCCCTTCCCCTCCCTTCCCCGCCTCTCCTCTTGAGTTCCCGACAAGAATAGGCTTTATAATCAAGTGTGTCGGACAGTATATGATGCCCACGGCAGATATCGCTTGATCCCCTCAGGCTGATCCTCAGGTCGAAGCCACGTCAGACACTTTTAAGCGTGTTAAGGGACGGCCCAGGATGGGGGCACTTAGGATTTATGTTTTGGGTCATCGACGGACTGTAGAAATGGAGACTTGGAGAAGTCTAGGTCACGATGAACGCTGAATATGTCGGTCGTGTGTGTGTGTGTGTGTGTGTGTGTGTGTGTGTGTGTGTGTGTGTTTGCATGCTCGCGGGGGTCAGGTGTGCGTATGTGATTCAATGTATACATGCACGCACATAATTATAATATGCTTTGGCGTATCTCAGTGTATGGGGAAGAGATGGAAAAAGCCGCAGCATGTTGGTTCATTAATCGCAGTGACATTTAGACATGTCGACACTTGATCTGGTAATCTTAAACATCTTACTGTAAACAACTACGCATTTCATGGTCATTGAGAGAACACAAGCGTCGGCCGGAAAAAAAAATCGCTGTCTTCTGTTTAACGCTGACTAGATATCACATATCTAATTATTTGTAAAAGGCTTGCTTTTACAGGGATAGAATATATCTTCTTTCCTCAGAGCCTCAGAGAATATTCACAGTCCTCGGCTGAGGATAAAACAGGGGAGGTGAGGCGGGGGGGGGGGGGGGGGGGGGGACGGGGGACGGGGGGGGAGGTGGAGGGGGCGGGAGGGGGGAGCGGGGGAGTATGTTATTCAATTCAATTTGAAATAAACATAAAAAAACAACGTAATATAGTCGGAAGATTTGACAGCCTTAAAACCAACCACACTCCAAACAATAATACGAACATCTCGAAAGCGATGTTACGTTTATGTTTATATTTTCTTGAAGACAATTAAGACAGACGGTGTCGGGTTACCAAGCGCAGTAAATCACTAAGGTTTATTGTTGTTTGTCTATTGTTATTGTTGTCGTTGTTGTTGTTGCTGCTGCTGCTGCTGCTCTTGTTGTTGTTGTTGTTGTTGTTTATTGGCGTGTTTTTGTTGTTGTTGTTATTGTTTGTTTGTTTTGTTTTGTTTGTTTTGGTTGTTCTTGTTGCTTTCTGACGGTTCTGATTAAAGCATAAAAGAATCTGGAAGAACTTTGAGAAGGGAGGGCCGGGAGAACAAAGAACAGGTGACAGGGGAGTACACTGCAGAACACACGTCCTTCATTCAGTCCCCGGATTTGGTTCTGACAAACAGCGTCATTTATGTAAGGCTTCGGGCCAGGCTGTCACTCTGCCGGTCATTTTGCTTGACAAATCACTCTCCCCCCCCCCCCCCCCCCCCCTCCCCCGAGAGGTTAAGTGCCGGGCAAAAGATCTGACTAATGAAGCTCTGACCGTTCTTTCTTCTACCTCCTGTTTATCTATCAGTCTCTGTCTCTTCCTCTGCCTCCATGTCTCTGCTTCCCTGTGTGTGTGTGTGTGTCTGTCTGTCTGTCTGTCTGTCTGACGGTCTCTCTCAAAGACACAGAGGTGGCGGGGGATTGGGGGGGAGGGGAGGAGGGCATAAAAATAATTACCATCGTTCATTCGTTCATTGACTCGCACGTTACTCTCACTCCGCCCCCCCCCCCCACACACACACACACACACACACACAGCCCTCCTCTCCCCCCTCCCCCGCTCCCCCCTCCCCCCTCCCCCGTCTCTCCCACACCGCACCCCCTTCCGAACATTTCGTGGGCAGACAGAGCAGAACTTTTGCTTCGGGCTGTCTCTTCCAGTTTAGAGGGCGCAGTCTGCCAGCCTTGAAAAGGTCACATCAGTGTCAGAAGACCTTTTTTTTTTTTTCTTTCTTTTTTTTTTTTTTTTTTTTTTATCTAAAACGTCTGTCTTGCGATCTTCCCAATCAGTCTATTCATGAGGCTCGCAGCACACAGTGACTCTGTAGTTCTTCGAAGTTGTTATTTTAATTAATCGATCTGTTTGTTGTGCTCTGCGGGTTTTTTTTTTTTTTTCTTTTCTTTTCTTCTTCTTTCGTGTTATATATATATATATATATATATATATATATATATATATATATATATATATATATATATATATATATATACTTTTGTTGTTGTATTTGTGTCTTTTTTTCTTTTATCTATTTGTTTGCTTTTTTTTGCTTTTTTTTGGGGGGGGGGGGGGGGGTCTTTTATGTGGCGTTCTAATGAGCCTCTGTCGTGGAGAGACGCCATCAAAATATGAGTGTCCCCTGTGGTTTATTATCCGCTATTACTGGACCCCATTCACCATGTCTGGTATTGTTTTCCATATTCTGATTCTACAAAAACAAAAAAACACCAAAAAAATCTAAGACCATTATTCTTTCCTTTTTTTTTTCTTTCTTTTTTTTTTTTTTTTTTTTTTTTTTTTTTTTTTTTTGTTTTTTTTTTTGTTTCGGTGAGTTTCGAGCGCCATGTCTTTTATACCCAAGAGAGGAACAAATGGCCGTCACGGTAATCACCGGGATATTTTAACGCCCAGTGTAGTACATAACGGTAATCGGTCTGTTTTAGTGTTCACCCGAGACAGACTGGGGGCTCTTCTTCTGATGGAAAACAAGAACACCAAGGGCCTGAGTTTCTCACTGATTGTTTTGCAACATCCAGTGGTCTCTACTGGCTTTGTGCTGCGACGATTGGGTTTTAACTCTCTCCATACGAACGGCGAAAGAGGCGACGTTAACAGCGTTTCACTCCAATTACCATCATCAAAATATTGCAAGCGGAAGGCTCTTATGCTGAAGAGGTGAATGTTGACACAAAGAATACCACAATTCTGACGACGGAAGCTAAAGGTTGGGTCATTCAGACACCCACTGGACGTCCGAGGGGTCTGTGTAGAGGAGAAGAGAGGACTGGCCGTACTGAGTGAGTTAATCGTGGGCTGTGCAAGGTGTATGTATGTATGTATATGTATACACACACACACACACACACACACACACACACACACACACACACACACACACACACACACACACACACACACACACACACACACACACACACACACACACACACACACACACACATGTAATTGTTTATTTCTATATTATCCTTCCCGACGCCCACTTCCCCCACTCTACCTTATTTTGTATTTTCGTCTTTTTTGCTGAGGGCAGGATGTAAAAAAAAAGCTGTATAAACGTATTCTTTTACCCCTAATAAAGATCATTCTGACTTCACACACACGCACACACTCACACACACACACACACACACACACACACGCACACACACGCACACACACACACACACACACACACACACACACGCACACACACGCACACACACACACACGCACACACACACGCACACACACACACACACACACACACACACACACACACACACCACAAATAAACATACACGCACAGAGAGTGAGAGAGAGAGAGAGAGGCGAAGTGGAGAGTTGGGGATGAGGGACACACACACACACACACACACACACACACACACACACACACACACACACACAAGTTCACACAGATATGTGTATATATATATATATATCTGTGTGAACTTGTGTGTGTGTGTGTGTGTGTGTGTGTGTGTGTGTGTGTGTGTGTGTGTGTGTGTGTGTGTGACTGAACTGCTCTCATTGTCATATACAGCACGAATGATTAGATACGGAAGATCTAAGAGTATTAGTGCGGGAAAAAAAATTCCTTCATTTTCTCTCTTCATAGGCTGTTCAGTCTGTTTGGCATTTGATGAAAGGAATCCAGAACACCAGTTGGTGATGTTCATAACCACATTAGATGTTCCACTGGCTGTCCTTCTCTCTACATTAACATTGCAGGCATGTAGGGGCGAGGCGGGAGGAGGCATAAGGGTAGGTGCAGGTAGGTGAAAGAAAAAGTTGGATCAAGGTACATTGGACATAGGACCTTCCTTATCACCATCTCTCTGTGTGTCTCTCACTCTCTCTGTGTGTCTCTCACTCTCTCTGTGTCTCTCAGTCTCTCTGTGTGTCTCTCACTCCCTCGCACACACACACACACACACTCTCTCTCTCTCTCTCTCTCTCTCTCTCTCTCTCAAAAAGGAAAAAGAAATCTTTATCATTTCTTCTACTAATCCCCATCCAAGGCTCCAAGCCATGCCAATTTGAATCCTGTAGTGTGTGGGGAAAACCACTGACTTATCCTTAATTCCTATGGCCTCGAAGCGAAGTTCTAAAGCTTTCAGGATAAAATCTGGTTTCAGAGCGTCTTTGCCTCTGGGACAAAAAGGAATCCCATGGTCCCTTGACAGGTGTTTTCGTCTGTGTGACATACCCACCACATCTTCTGTCAGAGGGAAATTGCCAGTAACATGCCATGTGTCTGGAAAAATGCAGACGAGTTCGTGTGTGTGTTTGTGTGTGTGTGTGTGTGTGTGTGTGTGTGTGTGTGTGTGTGTGTGTGTGTGTGTGTAAAAATACAGACGAGTTCGTGTCTGTGTGTGTGTGTGTGTAAAAATACAGACGAGTTCGTGTGTGTGTGTGTGTGTGTGTGTGTGTGTGTGTGTGTGTGTGTGTAAAAATACAGACGAGTTCGTGTGTGTGTGTGTGTGTGTGTGTGTGTGTGTGTAAAAATACAGACGAGTTCGTGTGTGTGTATGTGTGTGTGTGTGTGTGTGTGTGTGTGTGTGTGTGTGTGTGTGTGTCTTCGTATGTGTGTGTGTGTGTGTGTGTGTGTGTGTGTGTGTGTGTGTGTGTGTGTGTGTGTGTACTTGCGCTTGTGTATTTCTGCGCGTTTGTATGTTTGTGGATTTCGAAAACATTTTATATTTGGTTTGTATACGTATCTAATCGAAAATAACATAAGAAATTCTTAAAATAAAAGACATATGTTTCCCTTCCAAAGCATGAAGACACGTGGTAGATATTATAAAACTTGGACGCAGTGATTCTCACAGTCTGCTATGCTTCCAGCATCGCCCGTTCGAAAAGACCGGATGAAGCGGGAACTGGAGGTGGTGATAATAGTTCGGGACATTTCAGAGGATGTCAAGGGAATTCAGGAGGAGGGAGAAGAGGGAAAGCTCATGTTATGTAAGTGCCTAATATGCCGACGGTTTGATTGGCAGCAGAAGGATGTTTGTTGAGTAGCCTATGTTTAGTTTGTGAATGTGTGTGTGTGTGTGTGTGTGTGTGTGTGTGTGTGTGTGTGTGTGTGTGTGCGCGCGCACGTGTGTGTATGTGTGTGTGTGTGTGTGTGTGTGTGTGTGTGTGTGTGTGTGTGTGTGTGTGTGTGTGTGTGTGGTCATCCATTCATGACATCTCATGACGTTTATGTCTACTGTTTTTGGTCGTTTGCTTTTCATGAATATGTTTTTAGTTAGTTATCTATCGATCTATCTATCTGTTCATTTATTTGTTCGTTCGTTCATACATTCATTCATTCATTCATTTATTTACACCCCTCTCTCTCTATGACATGGAGTAGGCAGAGCGGAAAATTAGTCACAAGCTATCTCTCATCTCTTTATCTGTGCTTCTGCGGGACTTCCCTCGCCTGTCCTGGAAAGGTCGCACCGGTGTCAGAAGTCATTCATGTTCTTTTTACTCAGGGAGGAAGGTGGCAGAATGGTTAAGACGCTCAGCTGCCAATACACAGAGTCCGTGAGGGTGTGGGTTCGAATCCCGCTCTCGCCCTTTCTCCTAAGTTTGACTGGAAAATCAAACTGAGCGTCTAGTCTTTCGGATGAGACGATAAACCGAGGTCCCGTGTGCAGCACGCACTTGGCGCACTGAAAAAGAACCCATGGCAACGAGAGTGTTGTCCTCTGGCGAAATTACGTAAAATGAAATCCCCTTTCATAGGTACACAAATATGTAAGCATGCACTCAAGGCCTGACTAAGCGCGTTGGGTTATGCTGCTGGTCAGGCATCTGCTCAACAGATGTGGTGTAGCGTGTATGGATTTGTCCGAACGCAGTGACGCCTCCTTGAGAAAGTGAAACTGAAACTGAAACTTTACTCCTCCAAGGATTCAATCTTGCTGTGTCGGCAGTAAATCTCTTCGTAACGTCACCGCACGGTGTCATGCTCACTTCCCTCCTTCATTTCTCTCAGTGTCGCTATTTCAAAAAAATCAACAAAAAAGGGGGGCGGGGGCGCGGGGGAGGGGGGAGGGAACGGGGGGAGGGGGGGGGGGGCAGGGGATGCAGTTAGAGAGAATCGTTATAAATATCTTCTGGGGAATGAATTGCAAGCATTTCCTCGAAGCTCTTTTTTCCCTCTGCTCACATTTCTTCGTCCAATTTGGAAATGTATACAATTAATTATCTCTACTTTGGAAATATCTCAAAAAGTGCATTTAGTTTAGATCCAGACACACGTTTTGAATGTCTTTCTGTCATGGTAGGGAATTATCCAGTTGGACGGAAATCTTTAAAAATCGTTTTATCTTCCTTTTCGCAAGGAACGTTTGAGAGTAACCATAGAACCAAACAGCACTCAACACTCTGTGCACATTACGGAAACATAAAAAATAAACAAAACACGAGCATATATTACCTGCTAGCAACAAAGCACGTGTTTATCGAAGGAAACATAATAATCATAATGACGATGATACTAATAACAAGAATAATGATAAGAAGAAGAAACGTAAGTCAGGTTTGAATCTTGGAGTATCGTATTGACGTAAGAAGACTAGTTTCAGGCAGTTGCATAGGTCAAAGCCCATATGCATTTTAAGATCATCGAAAAACAAATTCCAGTTCTGAAGACAGTTACATGCATCAAAACGCATTATTACCCGTGAACATCTACAGGAACAAACCTCCACCACAAAACAGTTGCTTCAAAGACCGTGATTCCATAAAAATCAAACGCACATTAAATCTTATAATACCTGTTGTAGCTTGTTGGGGTGGGTTCTGTCTTCGATACAGCGTTTTCAACGAGAGGGTAATGAAGAACAAGAGGGGGAGGAAAAGGGAATGAACACCTCACACAAGGTCGTTTTACAGAGGTTCTCCATTCTGATCTCTTCAGAATAAAAAGGGTGAGAGTGCCTGACAGTGCGCAACAATGCGCGAACCTCTCATCAGTGTGACAACAGGCCAAACATCGAAACACTAGGACCCGTCCGGTCCAGCCGATTCTCACGCTCTGGCTTACAGTTGCTGTGACGGGATCAGCTAAGCTATCCAGAACTGTACTCACTGACACTGAGGATCGATGATCACAATAAAATCATATTCATAAGAAACACGCAATTGCTTCCCCTAGCATCACAAGCAACAACACGCACGCGCAGTCTCAACCACACATTCATTCAAAGTGCCACAAAAATAAATGCTATTACATACCTATCTCAGGAGGACTTGATACGCACGCTGCTTCCCGTCTCAGGACACAAAAGGCTCCAGTTCGGAAAGAGATGCCAGGTAAGGTGAGACAGTGAAAAGATGATGATGGAGACTGCAGTGAAGAAGTTATGTGATGAAAGATGGGGGAAAGGGCAGACAGGAGCGGTAATCACAGCACAGAATGATCTGCCCTTTGGCCCCGAAGGGTGACCTGCCCTGTGGTGGGGGTTT
>NC_134876.1:87491231-87501231 GCF_041734735.1 Babylonia areolata
TGACAATACTATCTTTTGGCAAGGGGGGCAGTGTAAAAATATAACGACGGTTTACAGAGAAATTGACACATTGCTAAGAGTAAAAAGAAAATCAAAGACAAACAACAACAAAAATAATAACAACGAAATAATAAAATTCAACACATTCATTCAGAATTTTAAACTGTGGAAATGGCATCAGGGTAACAGTTGCTTCTTTTTTTCTTTTCTTTTTTTTTTTTTTTTTTTTTTTTTGGGGGGGGGGGGGGGGTCGATAACTATAAGGTTCCCGAAGATAACTTCTTTGTTCCAACAATCCCAAGCTTGGGCGATAAATTTCGCTAGTGATTTCGTTCTCACGTCATCATCTATCAAAAGCGTACTGGTATAGTTCATGTTCTCTAAGTTTTCACCGTTGAAAATTAAGCATTTCTTTCGAATTTCTTCATAATACTTACACATAAAAAGGAGGAAATGAATTTCATCTTCAACTGAAGCACCACACATAGGACAGGGGACCGTGCGGACGTGTGTCAGAAGAGAACCATTTTTGTTAGCACATACACACACACACACACACACACACACACACACACACACACACACACACACACACACACACACACACAGAGAGAGAGAGAGAGAGAGAGAGAGACAGAGACAGAGACAGAGGCAGAGACAGACAGAGAGACGAGGAAGAAAGCAGGGAAACAGACACACAGAATCACAGACACAGAAGACACAGACGGATGCATACATATATCGTTCAATCACCCCGTCCACCTTCTTCTTCTTCATTTTCTTCAGCGTTCGTGGGCTTCATCTCCCACGTTCACTCGTATATACGCGAGTGGGCATTTTACGTGTATGACCGTTTTTACCCCGCCATGTAGGCAGCCATACTCCGCTTTCGGGGGGGGGTGCATGCTTGGTATGTTCTTGTTTCCATAACCCACCGAACGCTGACATGGATTACAGGATCTTTAACATGCGTATTTGATCTTATGCTTGCGTATACACACGAATGGGGTTCAGGCACTGGCAGGTCTGCACATATGTTGACCTGGGAGATCGTAAAAATCTCCACCCTTTACCCACCAGGCGCCGTCACCGTGATTCGAACCCGGGACCCTCAGATCGAAAGTCCAACGCTTTAACCACTCGGCTATGGCGCCCGTCACCCCCTCCACCGACTCAGCACACCTCTTCTGCCACCCAGTACTTTCTCCTTCACATTTCACCCACCCCACAGCGTCAAGCTCCACCCCCACATCTCCGCCTCCTGTCAACACCTCAACCCCGGAACCCCCATCACCATCCCTCTCTCAGCCTGCCACCCAATTCGCACACAACATCAAAATAGGGGGGCAAAGTGCGAGGAGACTGATCTGATTGAAGAGTTTCTCATTTTATACACCCTATCAATGACATCTCGTGGGTAGAGCGGCGATTTCGTCATAAGCTGACTCTCATGGCTGTATCAGTCTCTGGGGGGTTTGCTTCCCTGTCTCGAAAAGGTCATGCAATTTTTTTCCTTCTCAAAGAATCATCTTGCTGTGTGACACATTGTGGACATTAAAATATATATGTGAACGATGTTAGCCACACGGTGTCTTGGGTGAAATATCCCCAACCTCCACCTCACCCACCTTTCCTTTACTTCATTTTTCTCTCTTTGTTTATATATATATATATAAAAGATAAATGTTGTAAGGAAGATCCTGTTATTAAAGTTTTATTTGAGACTGCGCATGACAAGGTTCAACCAATGCTTGCTTGTGTAGCCTAAGTCGGATTTCGGATATGAAACAATGCAGTCTTCGTTGCAAAAATCCGAGCAGCGCTTTAAAAGCTTCTACCACGAAATAAATAACACTCGATGTTGTTGTGTCATTATATTTTAGGCATTTGTATACCTCCCACCCACCCACCCCCACCCGCCCCCATCCCCCACCCCCCACCCCCCACCCCCCAAACAAATCATGACAAACGGTGTCGGCTGACCAAAGTGCGTTAAAACAGTCTTGTTTGCTATCCGAGGATAGTCACTCAAAGGGAGAACAGATGGATGAGGGGAACTTCGAAGAGGGTGGAGGAAACTTAGAACGGGGTGATGGGAACTTAGAACGGGGTGGGGGGAACTTAGAAGGGGGTGTGGGGGGGTCAGTACAGGGAGTAGGTGAGTGACAAGGGGATGACAGGGGGACTACAGTGCAGGATACGTGCCTTTCATACCAGT
Organism: Babylonia areolata; assembly: GCF_041734735.1. Lineage (NCBI taxonomy): Eukaryota > Metazoa > Mollusca > Gastropoda > Neogastropoda > Buccinidae > Babylonia > Babylonia areolata. The sequence goes on from NC_134876.1 coordinate 87,493,450, forward strand.
GTCTGACCAGTCGGTGGTTTAGTGCTGACGACAGCTCTTTCTATGTGCTTGCCCTTTGGCCAGACTAGCGGCTTCCGGTCATCCGTTCGACAAATCATTTTTCCCGCCGGGAGTAAGATGGTGTGGGATGAAGTTCTGACTGATGACGTCCGGGATACTTTGCCCTTCTTTCTGTTTTCGTATTGGTCTCTGTCTGTCTGTCTGTCTGATCATCTGTCTCTGTCTGTCTCTCTGTCTATTCCTGTGTCTGGTTTTCTATCTTGTTCCCTGTCTATATATCTGTCTCTGTCTGTCTGTCCCTCTCAGTTTCTCAATTTATCTCTTTGTCTCTGAATTTCTCTCTCTCTCTATCCCCCCTCTCTCAATCCCTCCTCCCTTCCCTCTCTCGGTAGATCACATGGTGTGACTGATACGACGTGACAAGACGCTATTTCTCTGAGCTATTCGCTTCTAGTACTTCCATCGCAAAAATTGTAGTTTCTGAAATTACGATTCCTCTGAGGATAATTTTAAACCGCTCCCCCTGACAATGCAGTCTGCGTGTGGAAAATAGCGCTGAAAGGCGACAACAATGGACTTTGGCCTCAGAGCACGGTGCGAACAAAACCAAGGCAGATCCTGCGATGAGTCGTCGATCCCAAGTGAAATATTATACGAGGGTGTGTGTGTGTGTTGGGGGGGGGGGGGGGAGAGAGAGAGAAACCTCTCAGCTAGGAACCAGGAGAAGGCAAAGCGACAGCAGACGTGGTCATCATGACGGTACTGATGCAGTGAACGAACTGTTCGTGTCTGACACTGAAGTAAAAGAGTCAGCAAGTGGACAGAGATTAGGTACAGGGCAAGATGTCACACCTCTGCGGACCGAACACCACAGTGGCAGTGACCTTGGTGAAGAAAAGATGTAAATGTTTTATTCATTTATATATATCTTTATATATATATATATATATATATATATATATATATATATTCAGGGACAAACGCAGCTCATTTGAACTTTTCTTCTGGTTTTATTCAGCGTCGAAATGTCAGAGTGGGATGGTTTCAGTGTCATTTTAAAAAAAATGATTTCGTGAACTTTACATTATGAGTTTAAGTTGCGAGTTTCTTTGTTTTGTGAAATATTATATATTCTCACATGTCATCAAATCGATTCTGTGTGTGTGTGTGTGTGTGTGTGTGTTTGTGCAGTCTGGAAACATCAACAAACATTCCAGTAATATATATTACTGGAATGTTTGTTGATATTTCCAGACTGCTTGTTTTACCTTTGACGGCTTGCTGGTGAGACTGAACATTGGGAAGAACACCGACTGCTAATCTGACAGTGGTTTTGCCAGTATGACTTATTTCAAATGTATCGAGGTTTTTTTTTGTTTTTGTTTTGTTTTGTTTTTTTGTTTTTTTACTTTATTTTATAATCTTAAATAGATAATTTAAGGGGAATAACAAGCCTCTCCACCACAACCCCCCCCCCCCCCCCCCCCCCCCTCCTTTTTTTTTTTTAATCACATTGTGTATCCTTAGAATGAATTTAAAAGTTATATTCAGTCGAATATCTTGACGGTTGAATTTGTCGTGTTTCAGGTGTGACATTTTGATGAGTGGATTTACTGCCATGCTCTGGACGTCTGGTGAGTTTTGAGTGGTGTGTGTGTGTGTGTGTGTGTGTGTGTGTGTGTGTGTGTGTGTGTTTGCTTGTTTATTGTTGTTGGTTTTTTAAGTCTTGTATTGGTTGGCAGCTGTGCTTTGAAAACAAGGGTGCTGCTCAGCACTATTGTGGTACATCATAACGCTTGCATAATTTGGAAGCCGATGGATTCTGTAACCATCCAAGACGATTATCCTTTGTTGGTGTGGATAAGCTTGTGCGTTGTGTACGCTTTGGTCAGATAGCCTACATCGGAGATTTTTTTTTTTTAAACTGATAATTCATGGGATCTATCAGTGATGTGTCTTTATAACCAAACCATAGATCTAATCATTCTTCGAACTTGCATTGATGTACCTTTATCACCAGCCGAATCGAAGCAGGTTGTGTGAGCTGCGATGTTTGCTCGTCGTAAAATTTCAGTTTTGTGTTGTTTGCACACCGATTAGTTTGCTCAGATGTCTTTCATTTTGTTTTGATTTCGGCATTTATTGGTTATTCACGAAGGCGCGCACGTTTATAATACAGATTCAAAGGATGTCTCTTTGATGTTGGAGCTTCATTAACTTGATTTCGTCATTTTGATTGAATGCGTTGATGTTTACGACTGATATACTTTCCGTTTTTGTAAGTTTTTTTAACACGCTGTCGAGTCAGTCGTGAAATCAGCCCAACATGTGAGCAGAAAGGGGAGGGGATATAGGTGTGGAGAGAGATTCAGATTGCCAAGGGGAAAAATTGGATCGGTGAATAAGAGTGTGAGAGTGTATTTGTTTGTGCGTCTGTCTTCTAGTCAGTATTCATGTAAGTATACACAAATTTGTCTCTATTTGCCTCTCGCTTTCTCGAACTTGATGTTTGTGTTTTGGTGCTACCGTGCCATTAAGCCGTTGTTTTCAAAGTCAAGTTCATTCTGATTTACATCAAATCTCCTTTTTGAATCGATACAGTCACGTTTGGAAGCACCGAATGTAACGTAGTAGCAGTCAAACTTTCATTTCAATTAATTACAAGGTTACAAGAATGAAATAATCACGAATGATCATTAATACGCAGAACACCGTCTTCTGAGATAAAGCAACAGTACCACATTTGATCGTGCTTTTTAATGTGATAACAACAGTGTTGAGGATGTGTTGTTCCGGGAAAGCCTTTTAATGGGATTCTGCATAGGTGTGGCGTGAGTGCATCAATAACACTAGTGATATCGACCACCTTTGTCTCAATGCATCACTCGGTCACTTGTGGAGATAGAAGAGGGCGACAGGAAGGTTGCGTGCTTGATATTTCAAACAACCAAATTTAAAAATGAAAAACAAAATCCCCCGCGTCATCTATTCAAAACTTCAAAGATCTCTTTTAATGAACTATTTGCATTAACATGTCTGATTTACGTAGAGTTTTCTGTTGTTGATTTTTTAGGCCTGTTAGTTGCTTTACTTTTGTTTTTGTTTTACGGGATGCTTTGACATTGACAAGCTGGTCAAATTCAGGGATGCAGCCTGATGTGCAGACAGACTGGAAAAACGAACAGACATGCAGAGATAATTAGTATACATGCTATCTCATCACCGATCTCATTAATCCATTCACCCTGTTCGCACTTCCTCCATCCCACCCACTTTACAAAAGGCACATAGCGAAGTCGGGGTTGGGAGGCAGAAAGTGCCTGAAGGCTCGGATCAGCTGTCTAAAGACGTCCTCATTTCACCCCTCTTTGCTGCTGCACCTCGTGAGGACACTGAGTGTAAATTTTCTCGCTAACTGTCTCACATGTCTGTCGTTATCTGCAGGGGAGCTACTTTCACTAACTCTGAAAAGGTCACAGCGGAGTCTCCCCCCCCCCACACACCCCTCGGCGCCCCCCCCCTCCCCAACCCCTTTCTCCCAAACCTACACCATCCTGTATCGAGTGTGAAATCATTCTCGAAGTCAGGAGCCGGTGTCTTTGGTCGAAATTACTCCTCATTCGTTTTAGCCCTTTGGACAATACTTTAAAAGAGAATATTCCTTTCACAACGATTATAACAACAACGAAAGGGGGTGGGAGTTACATCTATTACATGAACGTGCCTTTCAAACAGTTCTTCAAATGTCATCATCAGTACTGTGTGTGTCTGTATCTGTCGGGCCATGTTGGCACCTCTGTCTATGATGAACGGAACAGTACAGCCCAGTCACGTACGTTTCAAGCGAAACATTAATTATTCGCGACAATACAGTTATCATTTCCAATCGCCTTCGTTCAACGCAGAACTAACATAAAAGAACAACACTCTCCTGTATTTAGTGGGACATAGGGATAGGCATAGGAAAGATTAGGCAGCGAAACAGAAGATATACGAGGGTAGAACCCAGCTTAAAGGGAATCGGGGCTTATCTCAGAAAAAAAGTCAGGAAAATAGCTCCTATCTTTCGGCCCATCCCCTCATCAAGACGCACGGGAGTGATAGATTTATTATGATGGAGCTGTCAGCTCAGGATGAGGCGGTTTTGGGGGGGTTTTTTTGGTTGTTTTTTTTTTAAAGAGATAGAGGATAATTTAGTGCATGCTATACTACATGACCTGAAGAGATCAAATCTGAATATCATGAACGGCAGCATCGACAGAGAAGTTTTACAGGGGATGTATATTAATAGGTGGCGTCACATACAACCGCCACCCCCACCCCAACCCCCCTTTTACAATTTGCTTCCAGACGACAATGTAAGATAAGTTAGATAGACGGTGGGATATTGGCCCTTTTTTTTTTTCTTTTTTTTTTTTTTTTTTTTTTGCTGGTTGGGTTTTTTTTTTAATAGTTGTTAGGTAAATGGGAGACAAAGATTGATGCGCTGTTTATTTGGATGAGAGGAATGCAGAACGCAAGTACACTGTCTCTGTCTCTCTCTCTCCCTTTTTCTCTCTCTGTATCTCTCTGTCTATCTCCTTTCTCTCTTTCTCTCTGAGTCTCTGTCCTCCTCCCTCCCTCCCTCCCACCGTACCCCCCTCTCCCTCTCTCTCTCATTCTCTGTCCTCCTCCCTCCCTCTCATCGTACCTCCCCCGCCCTCTTTCTCTCTCATTCTAGTTTCCTCCATTTTGTTCTTTTTCTATCTGCTGCAATATTCTCGCTTTGTCTGCCTGCTTGTATCTCTCTCTCTCTCTCTCTCTCTCTCTCTCTCTCTCTTTCACACACACACACACACACACACACACACACACACACACACACACACTTTCTCTCTCTGTTTCTCATTCTCCCTGTTTACCTCCCTTAAGTATCTGCTTTTTTTTCTTTCTTTTTTTTTTAAGATATCTCATTGGTCAACGATGCACACACGAGCGTACTTTTTTTTTCCACCTGTGTAGCATATATATTTCAATCCGCACGCTTTCACGTCCCCTTGAAATTTCAAACTTTTGTTTCTGTTGCTCTCTCTCTCTCTCTCTCTCTCTCTCTCTCTCTCTCTCTCTCTCTCTCTCTAAACTGTTTTTCAAGCTCTTTGATGCTCAGGTCGTTCCCTCGCTTTTGTATGGCTCAGAGCTATGGGGTTTCAAACCACGAGAATCCATAGAAAGGATCCATTTGCAAGCTTGCAAATTACTGCTAAACGTCCCACCTTTCACTCCTAATGATATGGTATACGGCGAACTTGGAAGATACCCATTGTTTATAAACTCTGCCGCGAGATGTATACTATATTGGTTTCGGCTACATAAACAGCCATTGTCTAGATATTCTAGGAAAGCCTATGATATGCTTTACGACATACAAAACAGAAGTAACAATGCACAAAACTGGGTTACTTACGTAAAGAACCTTCTCTGTACCAATGGTTTCGGTTATGTTTGGATGTTTGGAGCAGTTGGGGATGAGAAACTCTTCATACGCATATTTAAAGAGCGCTTACAGAACTGCTTTTGTCAGCGTTGGTATGCGCATGTGTCAGAAAGCAGGCGCTTTGAATTTTATCACTCGTTTAAAAGCGCCATTGAATGTGAAAAATACCTTGATCACATTAATAATAGATATTTCAAAACAATATTTACACGCTTCAGAATGGGTGTTTCGGCTATAAATAACCACATCCACCGCTTTTCCCCTGTTGGTCAAATGGGTTGCCCTCTTTGTTCTGCTGACTGTGAAGATGAATTCCATGTACTGTTTGAATGCCCAAACTACAGTGACCTCAGGTTGAAATATTGTATAAATAGTTCCAACTCATACTTGACACGGGATCAGCAATGTGCAAGTATTTTGAATGGTGGACTCGACAGTAAACTAAATCTTTCAAAGTTTCTTTTTCTGGCTTTTAAACGCAGAGACTTAATGAATCATGAATCATTACCAACAACTAGTTAAGGTACGAAAATGATTAATTATGTTTTGCCATTGCCTTTTTCAAGTGTCTTCTCACAAGGATGGTCTCTAGCTGATACAGTGGGGACGAAAGATTTATTTATTCATTTATTTGTTTATCTGTTTACCTGTCTGTTATTTATCTACTTATTTGTGTGCCTTGTGTACGTTTCTTTATGTATATTATGTTTGCAACGGGTCACAGGCCTATACGCAATTAAAACATTTGTTCTTGTTCTTGTTCTCTCTCTCTCTCTTAAGACTAGTTAATAGTTCACCACTGAGTATCTCGTTGAAGCTCTAGACCATCGCTTCCAAATCTGCCGAGGCATTCATTATTCATTTAAACCACCACTGCGTGAATGGAAGAAAAAGGGAGAGACAGACAGACAGACAGAGACAGAGGCAGAGAAACAGAGACGGGGAACAGCAGAAAGAACATCTTCCCGAGCATCTGAAGGCCCGGGTATATCTTCCCTGTGCTGTGGGTTTGGGGTTTCCCGCAAAAGGTTATAGCTTCACTTCTCCGGTATCACGGCATGGCTTGTCTTGTTGCTTAAAATGCCCGTTTTCAACACTGTTTCTTTCACTGCCTGTGTGAGAGGGATCCACTAGTGATCTGCAAATGACACAGATGAGAAAGGAGGGGGGGGGGGAACCTTCTACCCAACAACTAACTACTTGCCTGTTTCAGTTTCCCTGGATCAGCACAGCATGAGAGCACTGCAGTTTAAATATTTTTTTTAAGGAGGATGGGGGGGAGGGGGGGGGGGGGGTGTCACTAAAACGGCAAAAAGCGATGGAGAAGTGTTGATTTGACTGGTTGAACCAAGCTTCGTTTTCCCGCTTCCGCGTCCCCTAAACGGTTCGGCTTGGAATGCCGACTGTACCAAGCAAGAATAAACCAAACTAGAATAACGTGTCAGTATGAGAAGAAGAAATCGTGGTACAAAGAAGAATAAATCATATAACTTTAAAACAGGACACATGACTTGGACAACTCCTGGACATCTCTTTCGTCAGTGCTGAAACCACTGCTATACTGATAGTGAGGAGTGCACATTTTCCACCAGAGCAAAACCCAGCGGGTCGATATCACTGCTGTCTGAATCTAATTATTACCGCTCCTGGGAGGGATGGGGGGGAGGGGAAGGGGGAGTGTGGGGGACAAATTTCGCTATGTTCAGCTCGGGGATGGAAAAGAAAACCAGGAAAGAATCCACAGGTGGGATCACTTAATTTCTCGCGTTACCCACTGATCGCTGAAAGCGAAGTCCCCATAGCATGTGAGTGACCGGTCATTCACTGTTTGTGGTTTTCACGGTCGGTCTTACAAAGTAAAAAGACACTGCAGCACTTTACAACGAAACAACGTACTTCTCTCTCTCTCTCTCTCTCTCTCTCTCTCTCTCTCTCTCTCTCTCTCTCTCTCACACACACACACACACACACACACACACACACACACACACACACACACACACACACACACACTCACTCTCTCAGTCCCTCTGTAGTCAAGGCGTAAGAATTGTTTATTCATAACTTTCGCCAAAGACTGATTGGTTGTATGGCAGAAATGGCAAAACCATATTCAGACAAGTGAAACGTTTCAATCAGTTTTTCATTCGGGACTTTGCATTTCAACGAACAATATATTTTAACTGAATTTAACTCGTGTTGTGATCCAAATTATGTCAAAGTTTCGATTTGTTGTGCCAGATATTTGTTTTCATCACTATATGTACATGACCCAAACCGATCAAAACGCATTATTCCTACTTCGTGGA
>NC_134876.1:87506231-87508731 GCF_041734735.1 Babylonia areolata
TCGCTACAAAAAAAACAACACTAAAACAAACGAGAGATTATTTCGAATGAAACATGTTTTTCTAAATATATTCCGCACACAAAAATCTTGCGTGCATGGTAGAAAGATAATGTATACATTCTCTCTCTCTCTGTCTCTGTCTCTCTCTCTCTCTCTCTCTCTCTCTCTCTCTCTCTCAAGCACACAGTTATATGTACACAAACTCCCTCACACACACACACACACACACACACACACACACACACACACACACACACACACACACACACACACACACACACACACACACACACACACACACACACACAAAATGGAGACCGAAAGAGGGAGAGAAACAGAAAGAAAGAAAGGAAATGAGGGAGGGATAGGAGGAAGGGGGAGTGAGCAGATTGTATAATAATGCAGAATACGTTCTAAAAGAAGTGAATGGTTAGATGGTAATCCCCTGTTTGTACATTTTATTCCCTTTTTTCTTTTCTTACCTTCTTTTTTTATCTTTTCTTTTTTTTCTTTTTTTTTGATTGATTGATTGATTGATTTCTTCTTGTTGTATTTCAATACTTACTTACTTAATTGGTTTTTGGTCAATGTTTTGGGGGGTTTTCGCATTTTTTTTCATTCATTTATGGATTCGTGCTTTTTTTTCTTCTTCTTCTTCTCCTTCTTTTTTCCTATTCTCTCTTTTCTTACTGATTTCTGTCCGTTTGCCTTTTAATCCTCTGTCGTTCGACCACTCTCTCATTTCCGTGTTTCTTTTTGTTTGTGTGTGTGTGTTTACTTTTCTATTTGTGTCATTCTCTCTCTGCATCCACCCCCCACCCCCACCCCCTCCCCCTTTTTTGTTCTTTTTTTTGTTCATTACTATTAATCCCAACCTTTTTTTTTTTTTTTCCATCTGCCCAATTTCTCTTCGTATTTGCTTTATTTCTGTATTCTTCACTTTGTTTTCTGCTCTGCATTGATTTTTTTTTCATCTTTCTTGCTGTTTCTCTCATTGTTGAGTATTATTGCTTTTATTATTATTATTATTATTATTGTTGTTGTTGTTGTTGTTGTTGTTGGTATCATTAGTAGTAGTGGTAGTATTTACATGGTTATCACTATACATTTACAATATCTATAGATACATGAGATATGAGTTGCGTATAGAGATATAGATGGGTTGTTGTTGTTTTTTCACTTGCAAACACGAAGTCACCCTCTCTTACATACATGATCCATGTGAATCGACAAAGAAGTATCGCAACAGGGAAATGGCTCTGTTGCGACAAGAAGGTCCGTCACCCGTTACTGTAGTCACCCGTCTGTTTACTCTGATCCCCCCCCCTCTCTCTCTCTCTCTCTCTCTCTCTCTCTCAGGAGGAATGCGGCAGAATGCTTAAGACGCTCATCTGCCAGGTCAGAGCCCGTGGGGGGTTGGGTTCGAATCCCGCTCTCGCCCTTTCTCCCATGTTTGACTGGAAAATCAAACTGAGCGTCAAGTCTTTGGGATCAGATGATGAAACCGATGTCCCGTGTGCAATGCATGCACTTGCGCTTGGCACACTGAAAAATAATCTATAGCAACGAGAGTGTTGTCCCTCTGCCAGAATTATGTCGGAGAAATACACTCTAATTGGTGCGCAAATATAATCATATAAATGCACTCAAGGCCTGGCCATGCGCTTTGGGTTATGCTGGTGGACAGGCATTTGCCCAGCAGGTATGGTGTAGCATGTATGGATTTGTTTGAACGCAGCGACACCTTTTTTTGAGAAACTGAAACTCTCTCTCTCTCTCTCTCTCTCTCTCTCTCTCTCTCTCTCTCTCTCTCTCTCTCTCTTCATTGTAAATATGGATTAATGCAATGGTTGTTATTTTCCGTAATGATGGTTATCGTGCCTTGAGAAAAAATGTTGTTTTTTATGGAAATGAGCTGTAAATTGTAAATATTATGTACAAATACCTTGGTATCTTTTTGTCAACAAAATTGAATTTTGCACACACTATGTCTGACCTTAGAGAAAAGGAAAAAAAAAAAAAAAAGGGAACGATAGCAATCATTAGGATGTTGTGGTTGACTGGTGAGCATTCGCCAACAATCTTTTTTTAAGCTCTTTGATTGCCAAATACAGCCAGTTTTGACCTATCGGGCTGAAGTCTGGGGACTGACACAAAACCAAGACCAAATCGAAAGAGTTCACTTGTTTGCTCTGAAACGACTCATGGGCGTAAATGATAAATCTCCAAAACACTTAATAGACCGGGAAACGGAAAGACACCCTTTACATATTGCAACACATGTAAAATGTGTGAAATTCTGGTTACGAATTGCAGAGATGGAAAACGGTAGATGTCCAAAGAAAGCTTATGATATGCTTCTGAACCTGCAGAACCAGATTTATGTCACTTGGGCATGTAAAGTTAGAAATCGTTTATACAAATTTGGTTTTGGAGAGGTTTGGGAATCTCAGGGGTTTGGAAACTCGGAAATGTTTCGAACGGCTTTCAAACAGAGACT
>NC_134876.1:87513731-87518731 GCF_041734735.1 Babylonia areolata
GCTTTTTTATTTTCTTTTTTGATCTCAGCAATATGTTTTATTTGATGATTTCGCGGTTGTTGCTTTTGTTGCTTGTCGTTGATTTTCTTTTTTTACTCTTTAGCAGTGTCAATTTCTCTGTAAACCGCCGTTTGTTTGTTTTTCTTCTTTTGATCATACATTGTCCCCCTTGCCAAAGGATAGTATTGTCAATGGCAATAAACAATGTCCGTGTCCGTGTCTCTCTGTTTTTCTGTCTTCCTTTATCTCTATGTGTCACTGTCTGTCTGTCTGCGTCAGTCTCGCTGGTCTCTCTGTGTCTGTCTTTCTCTTTCTCTCAGTCTCTCAGTCTGTGTGTGTGTGTGTGTGTGTGTGTGTGTGTGTGTGTGTGTGTGTGTGTGTGTGTGTGTGTGTGTGTGTGTGTTTATCTGTATTGATTTGTATGTGTGTGTGTGCATCTTTCTCTATCTCTGTCTCGCTCGGGTCTCCCTGATTCCTCTCTCTGTCTCTGTGTATAACCGAAGGAAAGAATGAAGTGTAGTTTCTTTGATGTCTGATATTAAATCATCCCGTTATTGCTGTCAGAGTGGGATTTATTATGTTTGATCGATCTGTTCCTTTTTTTCGTCTTTTTCTTTCTCTCTGTTTTTCCTTTGCCTGTTTCTTATTTTTTCTTTTCTTTTTTTTTCGTTATTTTTTTTCTTCTTATCTTTTCATCTGTATTGTTTCTTTGTTTTCTAATTGATTTTTGTTTTCAATCTATCTTTCTTGCTTCATTTTCCACGTTCTTCTTACTCAGAATGAGTAACTGAAAAATATAACCGTAAATCAGTATGTGGACTGTTAACCAAAGATTTGAAACGAAATGTACTTTTGCAATGGACTGCTGAAAATTCTCGTCACTGAAGATTCTTCTTCTTCTTCTTCTTTCGTGGGCTGCAACTCCCACGTTCACTCATATCTACACGAGTGGGCTTTTTACGTGTATGACCATTTTACCCCGCCATGCAGGCAGCGATACTCCGTTTTCGGGTGTGTGCATGCTGGGTATGTTCTTGTTTCCATAACCCACCGAACGCTGACATGGATGACAGGATCTTTAACATGCGTATTTGATCTTCTGCTTGCGTATACACACGAAGGGGGTTCAGGCACAAGCAGGTTTGCACATATGTTGACCTGGGAGATCGGAAAAACCTCCACCCAAATAACCACAAGGTGTCGTTACCGAGATTCGAACCCGGGACCCTCAGATTGAAAGTCCAACGCTTTAAGCACTCGGGTATTGCGCCCGTCGTCACTGGAGATAATTTCAGGTCATAGATGTTAGACTCCAAAATAGTCAATTAAATCTGATCGACTGTTGTGTGAGCACCACATGAATATGCAAGAAACGTTCCCATATAGGTATATTTGGTCTTAAAAACAGTTCGTATTCTGTCTTCAGATCAAAGAAATAATTTGCCGTCTACAAAAATCATTTGACAATGGTTTCCAACGAAACATGCATTTTCTTTAGTTCTCTGTGTAACTCCAAATTATTGATTTTTTTCTATTTGAAATTTTAACCCCTGGACTTTCTCTGCAAAAACGTTACATTCATGTGTGAAAGCGGAAGTTTAAATCTAATACCTTCATAGAATTTCATAGAGCTCCCCTTTTTAGCCAAAATGTCAACCCTTACCATTATAGTAAAAACCTGAGTGAAAAGTGTATGTGTGTGTGGTCCCATTTCTCTTGTAAGCCTACATTCATGCGTGTGTGCGTACATGCGCGCGCGCACACATGTGTGAGTCTGTTTATACATGGTGTGTCTGCACGGGAGAGAGAGTTGGGGAGAGAGACAGACGGACAGGAACAGACAGAAAGACAGTGTCACAGAGTGAGTGAGAGAGTGAGAGAGAGAGAGAGAGAGAGAGAGAGAGTTGATGAATAGACCAAAAAGTGTATAAGAAAAAGGTGAAAACGAAGAAAAGCCGTGGCAACATATTATGTGTAATTCGTTAAATTACGGTCCTCGACAACAGCTTTTAAAGTATGCTATGGCGAATAAATTGGTCCTCTCTTCCTTTTTTTCTTTCTGTCTTTCAAAAAAAACCCTGCTCTTTATCTCTTTTTCTCTTTCTTTGTTTCCTTCTTTGTTTCTTTCTTTCTTCCTTTGCTCTGTCTCTGTCGCTCTTCTCTCTTCATCTATTTCTTCGTGTCGTTACTGCTTTATTTTGTTCTTCTGCTTCTGCTCTCTCTCTCTCTCTCTCTCTCTCTCTCTATCTCTGACTTTTAAAAAATCTCTTTCTCTCCCCACCTCCTCTCTCTCTCTCTCTCTCTCTCTCTCTCTCTCTCTCTCTCTCTCTCTCTCTCATTATCTATTTTCTGGTGATTGTGTTGATTTCCTTTTTTTTCCTTTGCCTAGAGGGCTAGATGTAAACAAATACGTTTTTTTTCTGATTAAACTTCCGTCATTAGAGAAAACATATTCATTCATTCATTCACTGACTCTTTCTTTCATTCATTCTCTTTCTTCCTCTCTCTCTCTCTCTCTCTCTCTTACTTATTTTCTGTGATTCTTTTCTTTTCTTTCTTTTTTCCCATTTCGTAGCAAGAGGTTCTAAAGTTTTCTATCGAAAAATCCGAAAGAAGGAAAGCAAGTTGACACTGAGTCTTATTCTGTCATTTTCTCGTGTGTGTGTGTGTGTGTGTGTGTGTGTGTGTTCGTGAGTGCGTGTGTGTGTGTGTGTGTTCTCATGCTCTTAACACGCAAGACGTACTACAGGGAATACCGCCCACATCCATTTTTCTGTGACATAAATGCTTGAGTGTTAGTTCCAGTACTTTCGTCGTCATCCATATACTGCTGCCATTACCGTAGATGATAGCCACGACAAAATGGAAAGTAAGTTGACACTGAGTCTTATTCTGTCATTTTCTCGTGTGTGTGTGTGTGTGTGTGTGTGTGTGTGTGTGTGTGGTGGTTGTTGTTTCTTTCTTTTTTCTCTCTTTTTTAGAGGGAGGAGTGGGGGGGGGGGCGGTTCGTTTTTTGTTTGGCTTTTTGTTTGTTTGGTTTGTTTTTTTGTTTGTTTGGGTTTTTTTTGTTTTGGTTTTTTTAACTGTTTCACTGGGGTATTTTTGCGTTTAAAAACAAAAAGTTTTATCTCTGTGAATTGTTGGTGTGCCTTTCGTGCAACACCTTGTATTGGGTTGTCCAGGCCTGAACAGTGCTTTCGATGAATGAGTAGGTTAGGCGTCTGGTCCCCACCCTCATGTGTGTGCGTGTGCGTGCGTGTGTCCATGTGCGTGCGTGTGTCCATGTGCCTCCGCACACCTTATGTTTCCTTCCGCCCCCTCTTTATTTCGCTGTCTTTCGTTTTTGCGATTAATCTGTTAATGTGCCTAAGATGAAAACAAATCTCGTCTTTTGCATTTTTGACTCACTTGTGTAAACAAAGTGAGTCTATGTTTTAACCCAGTCTTCGGTTGTCTGTGTGTGTGTGTGTGTGTGTGTGTGTGTGTGTGTCCGTGGTAAACTTTAACATTGACATTTTCTGTGCAAATACTTTGTCAGTTGACACCAAATTAGGCATAAAAATAGGAAAAAATCAATTCTTTCAAGTCATCTTGTTTAAAACAATATTGCATCTCTGGGATGGGCACAAAAAATAAAAAATGAAGCCTAATTATATGCAAACTGCATTTACTGTTATATTTATATTTTTTGTATTCTCTAAAATTGGCACTTTGACCTGATATTCTGACCCAACAACAAGAGCAGTCATTATTATCATTTTTTGTTCAAACAGGAACTTCTTTTGCTAAGCATGTAAGTTTTATTTATTTTGCAAACGTTTTGGTGCAGATAGTAAAAAAAGGGAAATTACTCTGTAATTAATGCTGGGGGACTTAATTTGCTTTAAACTGATCTTTCTCATCTTAAACATTACATTTTGAAGTTATACTCAATACATAAAAAGCTTGGATTTTTTTTTAAAGTGTATCACAAGTGAGTCTTGAAGGCCTTGCCTCTCTTGTTCTGTGTTAGATTGTTTTGTTGTTTTTTTTGTTGTTAGTTTCTTAGATTGTTTTGTTGTTGTTGTTGTTGTTTTGTCTTTGTTTCTTTCTTTCTTTCTTTCTGAAACACTAAAATAGTTTCCATCGGCACTTTGCATTGTCCTACTGCACATACTAATAAATCATTGTTAATCACTCCATTCGCATTGCTGTTTTGTACCCCCGTACCGTAGTCTTTATGGGCAGTTTACGATCATCATTTGCTATTTTGTATTGTATTACTGATAATTTATACTAATCATTTGACAGGGTTTTGATTAACTGGGTGATAATCTTTCCATTTTGAGGATTTGCTCATTGCAATACGCGATGATCTGATATGTGTCTTGTCGAAAAACGTAAAATTGACGAAGCCACATGGTTTCTGGAATCTGCGTCGTTGTTACCAGTACTGGGTATCAAACTCAAAGGCATTTCAAATTACTTCCTTTCGCAGGAAATTAAACAGGAGAAGATAGCAATGATTCAGACTGATTTTTTTTTCTGTTGGAAAAAAAAAAGTTATCAGACCTGTCAGAATGTATTCATTACATTTAATTCTATGATTTTTTTTTATACCATATTCATTTAAAAGTGTATATCCTACCCCCACACCACGTCTCTCTCTCTCTCTCTCTCTCTCTCTCTCTCTCTCTCTCTCTCTCATTTATTTGCTGTGAAGAATTTTCTAGGTGTGTCCATGCAAACGTCAAATGATTTAATTTACGCCGAAACAAATCAATACCCAATCTATTTGAATTCCGCTATTAAATTTGTATTTGTATTTCTTTTTATCACAACAGATTTCTCTGTGTGAAATTCGGGCTGCTCTCCCCAGGGAGAGCGCGTCGCTACACTACAGCGCCACCCATTTTTTTTGTATTTTTTCCTGCGTGCAGTTTTATTTGTTTCTCCTATCGAAGTGGATTTTTCTCCAGAATTTTGCCAAGAACAGTCCTTTTGTTGCCGTGGGTTCTTTA
>NC_134876.1:87526231-87536231 GCF_041734735.1 Babylonia areolata
CTGTTGGTTGCCCCCATGCTTTATTCGTAAGTTTATAGCTCGAGTCTCTGTTGGTTGCCTCCATGCTTTATTCGTAAGTTTATAGCTCGAGTCTCTGTTGGTTGCCTCCATACTTTATTCGTAAGTTTATAGCTCTAGTGTCTCTTGGTTGCCCCCATGCTTTATTCAGAAGTATTTAGCTCGAGTCTCTGTTGGTTGCCTCCATGCTTTATTCAGAAGTATTTAGCTCGAGTCTCTGTTGGTTGCCTCCATGCTTTATTCGTAAGTTTATAGCTCGAGTCTCTGTTGGTTGCCTCCATACTTTATTCGTAAGTTTATAGCTCGAGTCTTCCTTGGTTGCCTCCATGCTTTATTCGTAAGTTTATAGCTCGAGTCTCTGTTGGTTGCCCCATGCTTTATTCGTAAGTTTATAGCTCTAGTCTCTGTTGGTTGCATCCATGTTTTATTCGCAAGTTTATAGCTCGAGTCTTCCTTGGTTGCCCCCATGCTTTATTCAGAAGTATTTAGCTCGAGTCTCTGTTGGTTGCCTCCATGCTTTATTCGCAAATTTATAGCTCGAGTCTCTGTTGGTTGCCTCCATACTTTATTCGTAAGTTTTAAAATCTAGTCTCTCTTGGTTGCCCCCATGCTTTATCCGTAAGTTTATAGCTCTAATGTCGCTTGGTTGCCCCATGCTTTATTCAGAAGTATTTAGCTCTAGTCTCTGTTGGTTGCGTCCATACTTTATTCGTAAGTTTATAGCTCGAGTCTCTCTTGGTTGCCCCCATGCTTTATTCAGAAGTATTTAGCTCGAGTCTCTGTTGGTTGCCCCCATGCTTTATTCGTAAGTTTATAGCTCGAGTCTCTGTTGGTTGCCCCCATGCTTTATTCGTAAGTTTATAGCTCGAGTCTCTGTTGGTTGCCTCCATGCTTTATTCGTAAGTTTATAGCTCGAATCTTCCTTGGTTGCCCCCATGCTTTATTCAGAAGTATTTAGCTCGAGTCTCTGTTGGTTGCCTCCATGCTTTATTCAGAAGTATTAAGCTCGAGTCTCTGTTGGTTGCCTCCATGCTTTATTCTTAAGTTTTTAGCTCGAGTCTCTCTTGGTTGCCCCCATGCTTTATTCAGAAGTATTTAGCTCGAGTGTCTGTTGGTTGCCTCCATGCTTTATTCGCAAGTTTATAGCTCGAGTCTCTCTTGCTTGCACCCATGCTTTCTTCTTTTGTATATAGCTCGAGTCTTCCTTGGATGCCCCCATGCTTTATTCAGAAGTATTTAGCTCGAGACTCTGTTGGTTGCCTCCATACTTTATTCTTAAGTATTTAGCTCGAGTCTCTGTTAGTTGCCTCCATACTTTATTCTTAAGTATTTAGCTCGAATCTCTGTTGTTTGCCCCCATTCTTTATTCGTAAGTTTTTAGCTCGAGTCTCTGTTGGTTGCCTCCATGCTTTATTCGCAAGTTTATAGCTCGAATCTTCCTTGGTTGCCCCCATGCTTTATTCAGAAGTATTTAGCTCGAGTCTCTGTTGGTTGCCTCCATACTTTATTCGCAAGTTTATAGCTCGAGTCTCTCTTGCTTGCACCCATGCTTTCTTCATTAGTATATAGCTCGAGTCTTCCTTGGATGCCCCCATGCTTTATTCGTAAGTATTTAGCTCGAGTCTCTGTTGGTTGCCTCCATACTTTATTCTTAAGTATTTAGCTCGAATCTCTGTTGGTTGCCCCCATCTCTCATTCGTAAGTTTTTAACTCAAGTCTTTCTTGGTTGCCCCCGTGCTTTATCTGTAAGT
Organism: Babylonia areolata; assembly: GCF_041734735.1. Taxonomy (NCBI): domain Eukaryota; kingdom Metazoa; phylum Mollusca; class Gastropoda; order Neogastropoda; family Buccinidae; genus Babylonia; species Babylonia areolata. The sequence goes on from NC_134876.1 coordinate 87,528,001, forward strand.
TTATAGCTCTAATGTCGCTTGGTTGCCCCATGCTTTATTCGTAAGTATTTAGCTCTAGTCTCTGTTGGTTGCGTCCATGCTTTATTCGTAAGTTTATAGCTCGAGTCTCTCTTGGTTGCCCCTATGCTTTATTCAGAAGTATTTAGCTCGAGTCTCTGTTGGTTGCCTCCATACTTTATTCGTAAGTTTTAAAATCTAGTCTCTCTTGGTTGCCCCCATGCTTTATTCAGAAGTATTTAGCTCGAGTCTCTGTTGGTTGCCTCCATACTTTATTCGTAAGTTTATAGCTCCAGTCTCTCTTGGTTGCCTCCATACTTTATTCGTAAGTATTTAGCTCGAGTCTCTGTTGGTTGCCTCCATACTTTATTCGTAAGTTTATAGCTCCAGTCTCTCTTGGTTGCCCCCTTGCCTCTTGAGTATATAGCTCGAATCTCTGTTGGTTGCCCCCTTTGCTTTATTCATAAGTATTTAGCTCGAGTCTCTCTTAGTTGCCATCAGGATTTATTTACTCTACCATTTGTCCTCTGCCAGTATACCCGTGACTAACAATTCCAACCCGCTGTTTTAAGTTTCCCCACCACTTGGACGCACCCAAGGACTTCTGACATTTTCTGCGGGGACAAAATTGCCCACAGGGTAGGGAGGTGACGAGGAAAATAGCAGCTATATGGGATGAAGCAGCACGAGTGTACTTGATGCCATTTCGGATCATGTGGATGCGCACAGAAGAACTGGCCGGTGGATATTTAATTTGGAGGAGTGGAGAGGGGAGATAGAGACAGAAGACAGACAGACAGACAGACGGACGGACGGACATGCAGACAGACAGATTACTGTCAATTTGTCGATGTGCCCATGTGATTTTGATCAGCGAAACATTGTTGTTGAGGGAAAGAGGGTTGTCTGTTGATGTGACATTACGCTAGCGAGCCGTGATGTGTTCTGTTGATTCTGGGCGGAGCAATGGTTTTGTGTTGTTGCATCACTTGATAGCTCTTTGAACTGCTGAGTGCTTCAGCGTTTGATGTCATTTTGAAAACTTTCAGTTTGTGAGCTTCAGGTGTATGCAATATTTCTTTCTGTGGGTTTAGTTTAGTTTTGTTTGTTTGTTGTTGTTTTTTTTTTTTCACATGGCTTATCACGGTATGGAAGTTGGTCTGTTTGAGGCATCACTGAACACCACCGAAGTGACTCAGCAGCAGTGCAGGGTCTCCTCTGGTGTGTGGCCTTCTGGCGACCTAACATCGATGGTTCCCTGCGGACTGCCGATGCTGGGACTGTGACGGACGAACCCGGGTTTGGCCGTGTATGGGGGAATGTGAGTGAGCGGCGTGAGAGTAATGCCTCTGAAACGGTGCAGATTATGGGGTAGAAAAAAAAAACGAAGAAGAAGAAAAGAAGAAAACGAAAAAGTTGGTCTGTTTGTCTATCTCTTGGTCTGTTTTGTCTGTCTCTGACTTTCCTGTTTTACTGTTGAGGTTTTCCTCATCGTTTCTTTCATCTCTCGTCTATCAGACTTAGCGTGCTTGTAGCACGAACACCATTGACCATCACGATATTTCTGCTGTTCCTTCCTGGTTGCCCAAAGTTACCAGTCAGAGGTCTTATCATCTAAGCATGCACGACCAAACAGGCCTGGACGTTCCAAAATGGCATGTTACTTTTATTTATCACTTCATTTCATTTTTGTGCTGATAGTTTACTCAGACCTGTGATAGGCGCTCAGGCCCTGCTCGGGTGCACTTGGCTTGTGGGAAGGTCAGGTGTCGGTTGTTTATTTTGTCTTTTTACAGCATAGTGTGGTGTAGCGCATATGGATCTATCCGCACGCTCTGACACCTCCTTGAAACTGAAACTGCAGGAGGAAAATTGTCACACAGGCCAGATGGGGTGACAAAGAAAATAGGAGACATGTGGGATGAAGCTGCATCAGTGTTCTTAATGCCATTTTGTATCATGTGAATATGGCTAGAAGTGTGGACATTCGATTCGGAGGATTTTACACGCACACACATACACACACGCGTGCGCGCGCGCACAGAGAGAGAGAGAGAGAGAGAGAGAGAGAGAGAGAGAGAGATTACTGTATATTTGTGGACGTGCCCTTGTGTGCTTTTTTTTTGTTTGTTTTTTTTCGCGACATATTGTTGCTGGAGGAAACAGGATTGTATGTTGTTCCACACGTCCCTCGCGAGCCGTGGCGTTTCCTGTGGATTCTGGGCTGCTCAGTGGTTCTCTGTGTTCCGCCATGTTTTTCCGCTGGGTGTATCGAGCTTTCACATTATTTTGAAATCATTTCTCTGTAAGTGACAGGGAATTTTTTTTTTTTTTTTTTATTAAGTGATTTGTTGCCTGTTTCGTTTCAATCCATCGGTTTTTCAGTGGAATCGCATGGTGAAAAGACATTTGGTCTTCCTTTCTATCTGTCGGCATGTCTTTCTGTATTTTACTCTTTCGGTTTTGCCCTTTGCTCTCTCTCTCTCTCTCTCTCTCTCTCTCTCTCTCTCTTCCTCGTAATCTCTGTGTGTTGTTTGGGTATTCTTTACCAGAATGCTCTCAGTTGAATTTGAAACGACATGATACGAAACAACACGCTACCCAATCAGCCTACCAAATTGAAACCAGTCCAGTCCAATTTTTATTTTCCTCCATCTCACATTTCCCATGTTATCTCCTGCCCGCCAGTATCCCCTCCCATCCCCCCCCCCCTCTCTCTCTCTCTCTCTCTCTCTCTCAGGTATCTTATTTTCTTTCCAGTGCGTCACGGAATATCCTGTCGATTCAAACTGCAGCAAACGTTGATAAGGACCGCCAAAAACATGGCGGGATTAAAAACAAAACAAAAAAAAACAAAAACGGTCAACCACGTAAAAACCCACTCGTGTACATACGAATGAACGTGGAAGTTGCAGCCCACGAACCTTCGAAGAAAAAGGAAAAGTTTAACGAGGCTTTAACACGCGTGCAACACGAGCCATACTGACCACCACCACGCAGCCTGGACATCCGGGTGTGTGCTGTGTAGTGTGTTTCTGTTCGTTACGGATCACTCCAGTCACTGAGCACAGAGCCAGCAGTCTGGAGGTGTCACCAGACACCAGCAGGGCTGATCAGGCCAGGCAGTGACAAAATGGCTAACTGCTTACATGGTGGGGGGGGGGGGGGTTCTTGGGTTTTGTTTGTTTGTTTTTTGGGGTTGGGGGTGGGGTGGGGGGGTCTAACCGCGCAGCTCGGCAGGATGCTGAAAATGCCGCGTTTATGTAGTTTTAAAACTGCAGACACCTTTTACGTCCTGTAGAACCTGTGCACAACCATAGCAGAGGACTCAATTTAGGTGTAGTTTTTCGTTGTTGTTGTTGTTGTTGGTTGATGTTCTTGTTTTTGTGTGTGTGCTGTTGTTGTTGTTGTTGTTGTTGTTTTTAACCCTGTTGATGGCTCCGTGATTTTTTTTTTTTTTTTTTTTTTATCCATTGCAAATTTTAAGCTACACTTTTCGTTTTATACTCGTATAGAAGCAGCAGTCATTTATGTGTGTGCCCGAGCTGCAGAACATTACTTGCATTTCCATTGACATGCCTTGCAAATTGTGCTTTGTGGGTTTGCTGAAGTTTCAAGGATTTATGTCTTTTTTTTCTTTCATTGTTTTGCCTCTTTTTTTTTGTAATGCACGTTTACAGTTTTGGAACATTTTTATTCAAGGCGATGACAGTCTATGAAAAGATCTTTTAAATCATTCAGAAGTTAAAAGTTGTGTTTTATCTTTTAAAACAAAGTTGTTGAAACTAGCATACACAGCGGCTGCAAACTGCATAGAAATCTTAGTTATTGCTGTACAGTTGTGCGAGAGGCCATGAAAATGTCGTGCAATCCCCTTTTTGAAAATGTAAAAAGAAGTATATAATAATTACTGTTAGATACTTACGAAGCGGGCGTATCAGGCATCAAATTTGTTATAATTTGTAACTCTTATCAGTCGTTTTGAAACAATGTAATTATTATAAACTGTATTTGTATTAATGTAGGTTGTTAAGGAGTATATGAATTAAACTATTGGCTTGTGCAATATTACTTTATAATTTCTGTCTTTTGTACACTAATTTATACATTCTTTTCATCCATTCCATCATTTATTCGTTCACGCATTCTTCTTGATTTTTCGTATTTTTCTCTGTTTCTTTGTCTCTGTCTGTCTCTTCCTGTCTCTATCTGTCTCTGTCTCTCTTTCCCCGTTTTTCTCTTTATTCCTGCCTCCCTCCCTCCCTCTCTCTGTCTCTCTGTCTCTGTCTCTCTCTGTCTCTCTCTCTCTCTCTCGCCAACAGTCTGCGTGTAGATCAGTCTGTCTGGCTGGCTTGCATTTCATCTTCATCTTCATTTCTCTTGTGTACATATACATTTCTGTCTGAATTTATGGACCCACATGTATGTCAGTCTGTGTGTTTATGTGTGTCTACCACAAATGTGTGTGTGTGTGTGTGTGTGTGTGTGTGTGTTGTGTGCTTGTGTTAGTATTTTGATTTTGGTTGAGAAAAACAGAGGGGAGTTTGGGGGGGGGGTGGTTAGCAAGGGATCAGCGGAAAATGTGATGGAGGTTTGTAAAGAGTAATTGGACTAGACTAGATTCCATTCGGTTGGCTGATTGGATAGCGTGTTATGTCGCATCATGTCGTTCCAGATTAAACTGCTTCCTTTTCTACAAAAACAAACAAACATCCTTCACCCAATGCATAAACACACGCATACACACACACACGCACACACACACACACACACACACACACACACGCACACACACACACACACACACACACACACACACACACACGTATGCACGCGCGCACGCACATAAAAAAAGATATACGCACGCACGCACTCACACACACTCAGACACATACATTACGTCTAATATGATTCAAAGCTAGCTAGCTCTCTCTCTCTCTCTCCCTCTCTCTCTCCCTCTCTCTCTCTCTCTCTCTCTCTCTCTCTCTTCCCCCCTTCTCTCCCGCTCCCACTCTCCATCCCTCTCTCTTTCTCTCTCCATCCTTTCCCTCCCCTCTTTCTCTCCCTCTCTCTCTCTCTCTCTCTGTCTCCCTCCCTGTCCCTCTCTCTCTCTCTCTCTCTCTCTTCCCCCCTTCTCTCCCGCTCCCACTCTCCATCCCTCTCTCTTTCTCTCTCCATCCTTTCCCTCCCCTCTTTCTCTCCCTATCTCCCTCTCTCTCTCTCTCTGTCTCCCTCCCTGTCCCTCTCTCTCTCTCTCTCTCTCTCTCTCTCTCTCTCTCTCTCTCTCTTGCCCCCTTCTCTCCCGCTCCCACTCTCCATCCCTCTCTCTTTCTCTCTCCATCCTTTCCCTCCCCTCTTTCTCTCTCTCTCTCTCTCTCTCTCTCTGTCTTCCTCCCTGTCCCTTTCGCTCTCCCACCATATCTCACATTTCCACAATAATCCCTCCCAGCCCCACAGCACATCATTATTAAAACTTGTCTAAACTAGTACTAATTGTTGTTTCTGAATTCTGTCGTTGTTACCATGTGTTCTCTTATCTGTCCACCATCAGAATGCAGGCAACCTCAAGCCCGCTGTTTAATTTCCCCATCATTCGGTCGCACCAAAAAACTTCTGACATTTTTCTTTCCTTACGTGAGAAAATAGCTTGACAGGTTTTGGCACGTTTGACAAGGAAAATGTCAACAATTTGTGACCCAACTGTACGAGAGAACCCTAATTTCATTATATTTTCGGATCGTGTGAATGTGTGGCTGGAGGTTGCACCGCCTGGTGTGATATTTTATTGGGGGGGGGTGAATGGGAAAGGATTGACGACTGGGTGTTTGATGCAGGACACGAGGGGGAGGGGGAGGGAAAATGTTATCTTTTGAAAGGTTACAGAAAGTATAAATCACTGCGAAAGTGGTGGTGGTGGGATCGTGAACTCCAGTGGTATACTTTACTGATCGTGAATGGACGCGGAGGCCGGAGGTTAAACCTGAATGACGTTAAATAGTGTCGCATTAAGGGGTGAAAGCTATGCTATATGCTCCGACTCGTCCAATTGTAAATGGCGTTGAAAGTGGACTTGCTTCTCTGTGTGAATAGAATAGAATAGAATATTTTTTATTGTCATAAAACCTTAACTCTTTCCATACGAACGGCGAAGGAGACGACGTTAACAGCGTTTCAGCCCAATTACCATCATCAAAATATTGCAAGCGGAAGGCTCTTATACTGAAGACGTGAATGTTTACAAAGAATACCACAATTCTGACGACGGAAGCTAAAGGTTGGGTCATTCACACACCCACTGGACATCCGAGGGGTCTGTGTAGAGGAGAAGAGAGGACTGGCCGTACTGAGTGAGTTAAAGCTTATAAGACACAATGAAACATAAACATGAGCATATTAAGAAGAGAAACATTCATGAACAAATTTCGCCAGCCTTGGCTGTATTTCTGTTAGAAGGATCAATTCACTAGGCTTTGCATTTGGACGACATATATCGATTAGGAATCTGTGTCTGTAAGTATTGTACTTTACACAATTGTCTAAAAGGTGAATCTCATCTTCTAAACTGTTACAAGTATCACACAGTCTTTGTTCTTTCGGTGTATTTTTATATCTTCCCTGCTCGATTTGTAAGTCATGGGCGCTGATTCGTAACATGGTCAGTGCTTTCCTGTGTTGTGTATTTGCTGTATTCTTTAAATACGGTTCAGTTTTATATTTTGTCACAGCGTTCTTGTAAAATGCTAATTTAGATGAACTGTCATGTTTCTCTGTGTGTGTGTGTGTGTGTGTGTGTGTGTGTGTGTGTACCACAGAGCATTGTTACTGAAGAATCGGGAAATTCTGCTGCGGTGACATGATGCTTACAAACCGTGATGTCGTTTAGTTGAGTGGCGGAATGGAGATGGGTGGTGGGTGGGAGGGGGGAGGGGTAGAGGGGGCAGGGGGCCGGGGAGGGGAGGGGAGTCAATGATGCTGTGTCATTGATTTCCCTTTCAGTGAACCGCTGGATGTACAGAGTTTTGACATTTGAAAACACTGTCATTGCACTGATGACAAATTCATGCAGCTTTTTTTTGGTATATGTGATATTTTGCTGGGTTTTTTCCATGGCATGTAAATTGGCATGTTATGTCTATTTTCAGTTCTGTTATTTTTGTATTGTTTGTTCTCTGTGTGTGTGTGTGTGTGTGTGTGTGTGTGTGTGTGTGTGTGTGTGTGTGTTCCTTTTTTTCTTTTTTTTAAATTATTTTTTTAGATTTTTTTCTCCTCTGCTATGTATTTCTATAAACACCATGCTTTGATTTTATTTAGTATTGTGTAGTGTAGACCCTATTCAGGGCGGGGAATGGCTGTGAAAAAACACACCAGTGCTTATCTATTATCCCCGAAATAAAGAATTTTGTTTTGTCTTGTCTTGTCTTGTCTCTCTCTTTGCTACTCTCTTTCTCGTTCCCCCCTCTCTCTCTCTCTCTCTTTCATCCACTCTTTCTAGTTCTCATTCACCCTTTCTCCCCACTCTCTCTCCCTGCCTTCCCTTCCTCTCTCACCATATCTCACCTCTCCACACTGAACCTCTGCCCCCCCCACAGCTCCGCCCCCCCGGTTCCAATTCCGCAGCGTGCCATTAGAGCCTTGTCTGAAATGAGTACTGGTTATTTCTGGAGTCTCTCATGGTCACCCCATGCTTTATCTGTTATGTTATCTGCTCTCCAACAGGATACGTGTAACACCCTGCTGTTTAATTTACCCCCACCACTGTGGTCGCACCGAACGACATCTGGTGTGTTTTCCCCTTCAGGAGAAAATGGCCTGGCAGGTTCGACAAGGATATATGCATATGTATATATCAACAATTTGTGAGCGAACTGTGTGAGTGTACCCAGTGCCTGTTCGGATCATGTGAGTGTGGCAGGAGTTGGCGTTGCCTGGTTTGATTTTTTTGGGGGGAGGTGGGGGGTGGCCGGGGGGGGCGGGGAAGAGGCTTAGTGGAGGGGGGTAGGGGTTTAGAGGACTGCGTATTTGATGTAGGACAAGAGGGATAGGGGGAGTCAAGGGAAATGCTATCTTTTAAAAGGTTACAGACGGTACAAATCACAGCGAAAATGGTGGTGGTGGTGGTGGTGGTGGTGGGAGTGCGAACTCTAAGTGGTACTTCATGTGGTACGTCATTGTTAGTGAATGGACGTGGAAGTCAGAGGTTGAGTCTGAATGGCGAAAATAGTGTCGCATTAGTA
>NC_134876.1:87546231-87581231 GCF_041734735.1 Babylonia areolata
TACCTATAGTGGGAACGGAAAATAAGATTGCTGGTCTTTCCAGACAGTAATGTTGTCGAATGGTTAGAGGGCTGGATTCTCGCCTGAGTTTCCTGAGTTGGATTCCCGGTTTCGAAGCAAATGCTGGGTTAAGGGTTGAGATTTTTCCCAGTCCCAGGTCAACATAATATGCAGACCTGCTAGTGGATCACAGACGCTTACATGTAATCCATGTCAGCGTTCGGTGGGTTATGGAAACGAGAACATACCGAGCATGCACGCACCCTCCCCGAAAATGAAGTGTGGCTGCCTAAATGGCGGGGTAAAGAAAAGAAGAAAAATAAACGGTCACACAAGTAAAATCTTGTGTTTTCTGTGTGTGTGTGTGTGTGTGTGTGTGTGTGTGTGTGTGTGTGTGTGTGTGTGTGTGTGAAATCTGACTAGATGACACGGGAAACTAATGATGAGCTCCCAAAGACAGCTCTCAGCCGGCTGTACCAAGGTTGGCAACATGTGCAAAATGACTCGTAAAGCGCTTAGAGCTTGACCGAGGATAGGCGCTACGTATGTAAGTACGTATCCATAATCATTGTCGTCATCATTGGTCGTTTCGTCGATGTCTCTCTCCCTCCTTCCTTTTCCTTTTCTTTCGTTTCACAAAACGAAACAGTAATATTAATAATAGTAATAATAATAATAATAATGGTATTTATATAGCGCTGAATCTTGTGCAGAGATAAATCAAAGCGCTTTCGCACCAGTCATTCACACGCTTGCATAACTCTAAAACTGGAGAAACTGGAGACAAGGAAGAGACAGGGAAGGGAGACTGTTTTGGGAAGAGGTGGGTTTTTAGGCCAGACTTGAAAGAGCTGAGTGTGGAGACTTGACGAAACGAAAGAGGAAGTTCATTCCAATTGCAAGGTCCAGAGACAGAGAAAGAACGACGGCCAACAGTCGAGTGTTTGAATATGAGTGTGCGCAAATAAAGTGCATCCGAAGCCGATCGTAGTGAGCGAGATGGAGTGTAGAGGTGAAGTCAGCCACAGAGATGGAAAGGGCAGATTTGTGAATACGTTTATAACTTAGAGTGCTGATCTTGTACTTTATTCTGTGTGAGACAGGGAGCCAGTGGAGATGTTGCAAAAGAGGAGTGATGTGCTCAGATCTTTTCTTTCTGAGGACGAGTCGGGCAGCAGAATTTTGTATGCGCTGAAGGGACTGAATGGATGAAGCAGGCAAACCGGACAATAGAGAGTTACAGTAAAGGCGAGAGAGAATGAGAGAAACGACAAGTGTAGATGTTGCGTCAATGGACAGATATTTCCGGATGGAACTGATGCGTCGCAATTTACTGTAGCACGATTGACATGTCTGACATAGATTTTTGCATGGACAGTGTGTTGTCAAGGACAACGCCGAGGTTCCTGACAACTGGAAAGAGGGATGGATGTACTGCCAAGTTTGATTGTGTCAATTGTGATGTAAGAGAGTTTTTGTTTAGTTCCTATGATCATTGCTTCAGTTTTGATACAGCGCTTGATGCTGAAACTTTTTTTCTGGTGTGGTGGGGGTATGTGGCTGCGGAAAGACCCTACCTACCTCCCTTCCCCCCTTTCATTTCTTCTTCTTATTTTAAATTATTTTATTTCATTTCATTTTATTTTTATCAAGCGAATGCAAAACCTGTGTCGAACGCCAGATACAAACAGCCGAAGCAGGGCGTATCCATTGTTGAATTACCCGACTGCAAAGCAGACAGCCCCACAAACGAACGGGCGACAGCTTCACTTTACGGGGAATCCTTCAGACACTTCTAATGGGATTTGGTATTCTTTTGATTCACCACAAACTGAATTTTTACCGGAGCATATGCAGACTGTCGGAATTCCGAAAGCGCGAGAAAGCATTACAGTCCAGCGAGTCAGTGGCATCTGCTTGGCAGATGTGGTGTAGCGTATATGGTTTGTCCGAGCGCAGTGACGCCTCCTTGAGCAACTGAAACTGAAACTGAAAACTGAGTCAGAAAGACATTGGCAAAGAGTTCTGAAAACTGTGAATGTGACTTAAAAATCGATGGCGGGATGATTTGCTTTGACTGGTCTGCTGTCACAGTCCGTTTTTTTGGTGTTTTTTTTGGGGGGGGGGGTTGGGGGATGTTTTTTTTTTTTTTTTTTTTTTTTTTTTTTTGGGGGGGGGTTGTTTGTTCGTTTGTTTGTTGTGTTTTTAGGCCGTCTTCGATACGTGTTTGTGATCCCTTTTTTCCGAAAATAGATTTATCGTTTCTTCGCGGTGGTTTTGTAATCCGGTGGATGATACACCTTGCTGACGTCCTCAGCACAACGTATATTCTTGCTGGCCTCTGTGGTGCTTAATGGGTAAGATAGATAACATTGTTTTGCTTTTTTTTTCAGATCTGACGGGGTTTGTGTTTTGAAGTGGTTGAATTTTCTATTTAGTTGGGCAGTCCTGATATGACCCTGTGCGGTCGGCTGGACTAAGAGCAACAATGTCAAAATCTACCTGGCTGTCTGTCTGCCTGTCTGTCTGTTTATCTCTGTCTCTCTCTCTCTCTCTCTCTCTCTCTCTCTCTCTCTCTCTCTCTCTCTCTCTCTCTGCGTATACCTGCATGCGTGCGTATGTGCATGGGTTCGTATGCTCTCTCTCTCTCTCTCTCTCTCTCTCTCTCTCTCTCTCTATATATATATATATATATATATATATATATGTGTGTGTGTGTGTGTGTGTGTGTGTGTGTGTCTGTGTGTGTGTCTGTGTGTGTGTCTGTGTGTATGCGCACGAGCGCGTATTTTATGGTACACACATGTACTGTCATTCTCTGATTCCTCCAAAAATGTGAAAAAAGAAGAAGGTAAATCGATGTGAACAATTTCTTTGCGCAAAACTTGTCAGCAGATCCGTCACAAGATTTTCATGTCGTTACCTTTCATTGAAAGAGGGAAAGAGATGTATATACTTGTCGACACGGGGAAGTATCTCGTTAAGATAACCAAGACAGCTGCCCCCCTACAAGACACACACCCCATACACTCCTCCAATCATGGTTTTAGCTGACAGCCCCAATGAGATCGCCGCCGCTCCATGAAATTCCTTCAGGCATGTTTCTAAGTGGCACCACCCTCTGGAATCTGTGTGCTGTGGGGTGAACAACCTGGTCACCACAGGCAGACTGAAACCTACTTGGTAACGCGCGTCCCCTCGCTGTGGTGAAGAAACGGGGAGCGAAAAAAATGGCTGGCGATAGTTCTAAGCTCTTAAATGCCAGAGAGAGAGAGAGACAGAGAGAGAGAGAGAGACAGAGAGAGAACAAACAAACTATATAATTCTCGGTCATGACACGCCAGAGAGAGAGAGCGAGACAGAGACAGAGAGAGAGACAGAGAGAGAACAAACAAACTATATAATTCTCGGTCATGACACGCCAGAGAGAGAGAGCGAGACAGAGACAGAGAGAGAGACAGAGAGAGAACAAACAAACTATATAATTCTCGGTCATGACACAAAATAGAGGAAAAGTGTATGACTATAGATCGATCGACGGCGGAATGATTTGCGTTGACTATGTGTCACTTGCTTTTGTGGTGCTGTCTTCGTAGCGTCCTGTGATCCTTTTATAAGTTAAAGAGATTCCTTCTCAGTAGACTCTCTCTCTCTCTCTCTCTCTCTCTCTCTCTCTTTCACACACACACACACACACACACACACACACAACCCTTGCTAACAACGAAGTAAGCGAATTTACAACAAACAAACAAAAACCCATCTCACTTGCTTTTCTCTCCACGCAGATTATGAAACCAGAAAGAAAAGTGAGCAAACTGCCGGCACTGTCTCGTTCATTGTTCAAATGCCCAACAAAGAAAACCGCCTCGTGGTTTGACTTCGAAACATCCCCCAAGCCAACTGGAAGACTAAATGCTACGTGTGCATGTATATCTACACACAAGGCCGGCAGATTCATCGTGCTCAAAACACCCTGTATGTTAAAATCTCAGACTACCCCCAAAATCTGACTTTGAAAGGGTGTCACATATCTGAAGAAAAAAAACTCACCAAACCGGTGATACAGGTATAGTAGCTCACAGCGTCAATGGCATGAGTGCCGCGCCGGCAAATTGTGAGAGACATGTCCCTAAACTTTCCCGGCCTGTCTGACCTGTCCGGGCAGCTTGATTACATTTTGATCAGGAGAGACAAGGTTAATTCCTGCCTGGAAGCACGCGGACTTTGCCTGTCTTGAAGGTGAGCACATAGTCTGGGGATATTTTCGTTCCTGAAAACCCAATTTTCTCAGCGATGAGATGGGGAGAGAGAGAGAAGGCGGGTGGGGGGGGGGATTGTGGGGGTGTGGGGGGGGGGGGTAGGGAGGGAGAAAGACAGAGACAGACAGATAGAGGGCTGAGATAGACATGATTGGGGTTAGAAAACAATAGAATGACGGATGAGAGCATTTAAGTGTAGGAACGTGTCTACTCACTATGTAAAACGGTCTGATTTGCATACGTCGGTTCGTGTGTCCACCGTGTGTGTGTGTGTGTGTGTGTGTGTGTCAGTCTGTCAGACTGAGCCCTGATACCTTCTGTGGGGTCTGCTGGGCATTAAGCAATAAGAAAAGCAAAGTCTGTTGGACTATTGGCCTAACCACAGATCAGTTGTCACAGGGGGAAAGAAAACATGATTTTCTTTTTCCCCTCGTTTCGTATCATGCCACATAGAAAGATTTTTCCAGTGATTCCTACAATGTGGCGTTGACATCGATAGACAGGGAGGCAGTTAAGTTGAAGCCATGCGTTTGTTCCAAGAGGAATTTGATGGCACAATAATTTTTTTGGAACCTTTATCACGGGTTACCGTGCCATTTATTTTTCTACTCATTTGATCTTGGTTGTTTTGTTTGTTTGTTTGTTTGTGTTGTTGTTGTTGTTGTTTTAGATCAATATCCATGCTCAGCCATCTCTCGGCGTGTATAAACTTGTGGGAAGGTCTTAAACCTAACATCCTTTTTCTAAAGAATATACAGCTTGTGTCTTTTTCTTTTTCTTTTTTTCTTCTTTTTTTCTTTTTCTTTTTTTTCTTCTTTTTTTGGATCCGCGCATATTGGTAATAACGACATTGATATTTGCCCTTTTGTTCGTCTACACAGATACACAGACAGATAGACGAATAAACTCTCTCTCTCTCTCTCTCTCTCTCTGTGTGTGTGTGTGTGTGTGTGTGTGTGTGTGTGTGTGTGTGTGTGTGTGTAAAAAGGAGACAACAAATTAACGTAAATTAAGTAACTAATATCAAGACATGTGTTTATTGTATTTTCAGTGAACCTCGAACATCAATGCTAGCAGCAGTTCAGAATGTATGACACACAATTTGCTTGAACTATTTGGAAAGTGGTGAAATGTAGAAGAGAAAAAAAAAAGTAAATGTAATCAATGCATTTGAAATGATGTTATCACATACTTATTTTGAAACGTGTACTATTCTACGACCCTCCCCACTATCCCTGTGTATGTATGCCCATGGCCGGAACACAAGAAACCATTTGCCTTGACCTCTCTCTCTCTGTGTCTCGCTCTCTCTCTCTCTCTCATTTGCTTCGCGCATGTGCGTGTGTGCATGTCTGTATGTGTGTCCATGTATTGAAGTGTTCGTTTCCCAGAGGGTGCATGAACAAAACTTCAAGCAGTTATTTTGACTGTGGATTAGATAACAGTTCACAAACTTTGATTTGGGTTGGGCCATGGCAACACACACACACACACACACACACACACACGCACGCACGCACGCACGCACGCACGCGCACACACACACGCACACACACACATACACACGCGCGCGCGCGCGCATCCGTTCAGCCAAGGAAAATCATAATGTCATCTGCACGATCTTCTAGCCGATGTCGTATAAGGTATTGTCGCCGTGAAAAAGTGTCGCTGCGATACTGTTTCACCATGAATACTGTCGCTGACGTGAGATAGTGTCGCGGCGACACTATTTCACGGCGACAATATTCTATACGACACAGGCTCTTTTGATCTTTGTTCGGTGGTGCCTGGGAGTGACAATGGATGTCGGAGTCGGAGGTGATGTACTTCTGTTGGCCTACTCTCTAAGCTGATTGCTTTGACCAGTACGTCAATGACCGCTACCACTCTTAACATCGACCCATCCCTCTTCTTTTCCTCCCTTCCCTTCCACAAACCCCTGCACTCCTCTCCCCCACTCTGGGCGTTCTTCTTTCTTCCCACCCACTGCCCCTCCCGTTCCCCTGGTTCACCTGAGGAAAGTGATGCCCATTGCACGGTCTTCCTGCCTGCTGTTTGCATCCCTGATCTTTTGCTCAGTTTGGGTCCGGGAATGAAAATAGACAGTCTGAGCTCTGTGGGGAACAGTGGTGGTAATAATTTTGCTATCTTCTTTGGCTTCTTTGTTCCATACATCTTCTTTTTTTATATATAAATTATTCACGGTCTTTGTCTTTTCAGTTTCCTTTCTTTTTTTCATTGTTTTACAGTATTTCTTTACCTTGACGTGCTGTGTGTGTTGTGTGTGTGATTTTGTTTTTAATTCTTCATCACGTTAATGCATATCTACGTCTTTTTTTTTTATCCACATAAGAGAAGGCTAATGGTGGCCAGTGCTCGCATTTCATCCCAACGTGGAAGCCATATGTATTTGTGGAATCCCGTTATTTGGCCAGAAGGGACTGCTTACTGAGCATGGTATAATGTGGAAACGTTGTGGAGGGTGTCGGGTAGAAATCCTACTGTCTGAGCGAGGGGTTTTTTATATCGTGCAATTAGCTTGATTTAAAGTGCAAATTTTTGGGTTCGTTTTCGGTGGTTCAATTTTGACATCCCTGTTCACCTTACTTTCTTTCTCCCATCTTTCAGTCTCTGTCTGTCTGTCTGTCTGTTTGACTGTCTGCCTGCCTGCCTGTCATGTGAGTCTTGAAGGCCTTGATCTCTTGTTTAGATAGCTGTGATGATCTCTCTTTGGAATGATAAAACAAAGTAACATGTTCCCAACAGAAATACTGATACTTACACACAAAAAGGAGGAAGCTGTATACGATTGGCGCCGACTGTTATGGATGTATTGCTGAGGCAAAGACGAAAAATACATTTCACCATTGAGATTTCAAGAAAGGCTGCAACTCATGACAGAATGACACAGAAAGGCGCCAGCACGAAGGATACTTTCGAAGATTTTGTTTTACGCAACCAATTTAAAATCGGAATGATTGCCAGATGTTGCAATGTCACTCAGACGGTATGCGTCGATCTCAGATTTTGGCATACTCGCCGCGACTGTACTCTGCGTGGGCTGTGATATGGCTGACAACATGTCGCTTTGTGGTCACGAATCGATCGTGCCGTCACGCTGAAAAACTCTGTTACAAACTTCTCCTGAATGTTTGACGGGAAATGGATCTCTTAAAGCAGCGTGGAAAAAAAAATTAGATAAAAAGCCCGGATTTTTATGTTGCCGTTGGTCCTTTTCTAAGCGCCGAGTGCATGCTACAAACAGGACCTCGGCCAGTTAGCTGCAATGAAAAGACCAGTCGCCTGACCACGTCCCATTCAAGGTCTGGTGACGAGAGAAGAAACACTTCCCTTCGTGCAAGGACGGGGTTGGCATCTTCTAGTTTCCTTGGAATGCGCTATACGATGGGCCACGGTACATGTTTGCGAGTTGGACTTTGTCAGTTCTTCCGTGTCCGTTTCTTCTAAAGGAGGGACAAATGGTTTTCCTTTCTTGGCAATATCCACATTTATATTTTCTTCCCCAGTAATTTTCTCTGTTTATCAGACGGAAAAACCAGTAAATCGGTTAATAATATTGCAATAAATACTCTACATTTCTTCCTTTCCACTCTTTGACAGGCCTTCTTCACGTCTGTCTTGACGGGGGAAGAAATGTAGAGTATATATTACAATGTTATTTAAACAAATTTAAGATTTTTCTGTCTTTGGAACGAAGTTGAATGGAAAGAGCGCAGGGGAAGAAATGTGGACACTGCCCCTTTCTTTCCCTTCCTCCGTTCTAATTCAGGGTTGTGGAGTCAATACGGAAACAGTAGAATGTCGTGTTTGTTATTAATGTCTTCGCTCAAAAGGAGTGTCACTTAGAAGATTATACTAACGAAAAACGGGTTGTGGTAGAGTGGAGTGGGGGAGAGCCTGTTGTGAAGGAATTGATCCGTTGGCATTTCAGAGGGTTTCCAGCATTCACTCAAAGCAAGCTGATCTTGGTCTTTTGCAGAAGTTGATAAGCTCTTAAATGAAGATGGAGGAAGTGGGGGGCGGTTAATATTAAAAATAGTGATTTTTAATATTTACCCGCCAAAAACGTTGACATTTTCCATTTATCGGCAGACGATTGTGCAATAGGTATCGTATGTATCCCAAATCATCTGTTTCAAAATCTTGATTACGATACGTATCCATAGCTATTTGAAACTGATATTATACAGTTTGTCAGATTCCTGTTTGACATCAGCTCGTTGTGCGCAGTATATTCAATGTATTTTTGGTTTGTCTGTGGAGAGCTCTCTCTCTCTCTCTCTCTCTCTCGCGCGCGCGCGTATGTGTATGTGTGATGTGATGTGATGTGATTCTGCTTATACTATTTTATCTGCATTTATGGATATACATGGTCAGCCGCGTAGCATGTTTGCGTGCAAAGAGTTGATAGATCATAATGACATACAGTACTTATATGGTGCAAACTTGTCATATAACGGGGTCTAAGCGCCTCACCTGAAACAACACATATTGGAACAGGTGGTTTTGTTTGGTTTTGTCTGTCTGTTTCTTTGTAGTTGTTGTTTAGGAAGAAGACAGAGTTGGTGAGTGACGGAGATCCAAAGGAAGAGATTTCCAAACAGGTGATTGATACTGAAAGGGTCTTTGACCAAATATCTTTGAAGAGACTTCGGGGACTGCAAGTAGGTTTTCCCCAGGGGTGTAAATGTCAGTACAGAAGGCAAGTAAGAAGGGAGAGAACCTTCGAAGTGGCGCTAAGTCAATACACCACTTTTGCACTGAATTCGGCAATATCCACATTTCTTCCCCTCCGCTCTTCAGTGTGACTGACGGAGTGAACGTTCACATCTTCTTGTCAACACTACTCATTCCGTCTTGAGGGGAGGTGGTGGGGGTGGGGGTGTAGATATAGCCCTGAATTCTGTATTGCTTGTATATGCGAAATTCCGGTGTTGATGGACTTTTTAGAATATTTATATCAAATTGTTTAAAGATGAATGCTTCATCTTTTTTTTTTATTTCAAAAGTTAATATTTCCACATATCTGTTTCTAGTGTTCTTATTTTATTGTGTTACAGTTTAGTCTCCGAGGAAGCCGGCTTTACCCAACATCCAGAGTGGAGTTTTCATCTTGCGGCCAGCACCAGTCACTTCACGAGCAGTGTCTTAGAGAAGTACTACTGTATTTACTCAAGGCAAAACTTCAGCATCGGATTCCTCGCTACTTCGTGTTAATGTCAGCAAACCTGTCGCAGCAAAACAGGTGAATTACTTTCAGGTAGAGTTTTGTCGCTGTTGTTATACACACACACACACAGACACACACATATATATATATATATATATATGTATATATACACCTTCCATTTCTTTGTCCGGAGGTCCAGGTGTAGATATGCATTATTTGGTTTATTCCTTTACTATTTTTCAATGTAGTTTCGTTTCATACCTTTTCGACTCTCTCTCTCCCTCCCTCCCTCGCTCACACCGTTGAATATCACATGTGGGAACAGATGTTACGTGAAACTACTTCAAATACGACGACTATAACTACTATTACTTCTGTCACATCCACTATTTTTACGACTGTTCACAACACACACACACACACACACACACGCACACACACACACACACACACACACACCGGTATCTATGTGCCTTCGACGCGTACACAGAGCACACAATTGTAATTTTCCTGGCTGGAAAAATGATTTGGAATGCTTGCGAAATGAGCAAACACTTATAGCGACATGAAATAATTAAATTAGTTAATTTTCGTGTAGCTCAATCATACCTCAACATTTTGTTGTAGTTATGGATTCAATGTAATCCTAACCCCACTTTGTGGGGGGGGGGGGGGGGGGACGGGGGTGGGGGGGGGGGGTCAAAATCACTGTAGTCATCGCACCTAGGACAAAGTTTAGGCTACATTACTTTGCCCCTTTGTTTGAGCGACTCAAAGAGAATGGGACACATCTTGATAGGGGATTTTCAGGATGCTCACTGTTTACACCCCGACCTGTTTGTGCATTTATTGACTCACGTTGTAAGCAAAGTGCGTATATGCAATAGCATGGTGTGTGTGTGTGTGTGTGTGTGTGTGTGTGTGTGTGGTAACTATGACATTGGTATTTGATCGGCCATTACTTGTAACATAGGAACCTAATTTGGTAGGATGGTATGTATAGAATAAGACATTTGAAGTCATCCCCTTCATGGTATAACAAGCAAGGAGAGAGGTTGAGATCATAATTTGGCAACACAGAATAAAGTTTGATTGAGTCCGTATCTTACATCTAATTAGTTTGGTTTCTGGCATGGCATGGATACAGCATGACCCCGAAAGGAATTCAAAATCAGACGTAAAGCGTCAAGTTCACAATATGGTATTGATAGGAAGGGTTTTCATGTAGAGTGATGGCTTAAAGGTAACGCGTCCGCCTAGGAAGCGAGAAAATCTGAGCGCGCTGGTTCGAATCACGGTTCAGCCGCCCGGATATTTTCTCCCCCTCCACTAGACCTTGAGTGGTGGTCTGGACGCTAGTCATTCGGATTTGACGATAAACCGAGGTCCCGTGTGCAGCACGCACTTAGCGCACGTAAAAGAACCCACGGCAACAAAAGGGTTATTCCTGGCAAAATTCTTTAGAAAAATCCACATCGTTAGGAAAAACAAATAAAACTGCATGCAGGAAAAAAATACAAAAAAAAAAAGGGTGGCGCTGTAGTGTAGCGACGCGCTCTCCCTGGGGAGAGCAGCCCGAATTTCACACAGAGAAATCTGTTGTGATAAAAAGAAATACAAATACAAATGTGCAAGAGAGAGAGAGAGTTAGTCATCTGCATAATCTTCGTCAATTTTGGTACAATGATCGATCATGGTGAGAACAAAACCTCTGCACAGAGATAAGATCAAAGGTCGAGGTCACAACACGATGTGTGGAAATTTTAAAGCATGAGTGAATTTGGATTTTTCATCCAGTTTCCATTAAACATTTCGTCAGAACATTGTTTTGTAAATATATTGCTTTAAAAAAAAAGAAAAAAAAGAAAGAAAAGTCCTGTCAGTGTGCGTGTCTTTTTTGCCAGATCAGCTTTGCATGCAGCAGGCCTATCGGTTTGTGTTTTTCACGATTCCTATCTTAGATTAAGTGGGTATGACACTTAAGTCTTGAAGGCCTTGCCTCTCTTGTGTCCATCTAAATCGGAATGCTTCACTGCTATGCCAGTGTATTTTTGCCAGTTGACATTCACCTCGCAACCCACGGTGGACGGTTTTATCTAACCAAGCGGGAACTTTTCCATTTACATTTCATGCAAACGCGCAACACATCAGGTTCGTATCGCACAGTTCTGTTTTACGGTTCATATATCTCTGCTTGACCTTTTTTCGGGTGGCCTGAAGATCAGCTGTCAAGGAATGCTGGTGTCGACGGTATAATTGGAAAAAATTAATGTTGGCGGGTGTACAAACGCTCGTAGCTGCCGCTGAAAAGGAGTATGCTGTTAATGCTCACTGCGTATGCTTTCCACTTTCGTGCCCACCATGTCTTGGACAGCATCTGTCAGCGTGGTGTGTTTCATGTTGGTCCCTCTTATTTAGCATCCACATAATTATCTTCTTGATAGTGTACCCAACTGCAGCGAGAAAGATTGCCACAGTTCGGGCTGGATGACTGAAATCCATGGACCCCCACCTCCTCTCTTTTATCCCCGGCCCTTCTTCCATTTTGTTCTCCAATTGACTGTCTGAGTTTAAAATGTATGCATTTGGAGCTTGTGAAACATAAACAGATAAATCAAACCATACATAAGGGGACAAAATCATTGCCCTAGGTATAAATCCAGGACCAAAACCCACTTTGGTCGGGAATCAAATAGACTTACATGTATATATGCTGGCAGAGCATTCCGAACTTGGCAGACTCAACATGGTTTTGCTGTCAGAACGTTGTCCACTTTGATGAAGTCTGTTAACTGGTCATCCCTTCTTTTCCAGGTGGCAAGGAGCATGACAGGATGACAAACACGATGCACCGACCCCTGTTCAACTTGTACTTTCTGTCCCCCTTGCTGTCAGTGTTGATCTGGACGATGACGGTGTCTCCCCAGGGCGCCAGATGGGCCTGTCCCGACCCCTGCACGTGCCGCGAGGATCACGTGGACAAAGTGGGGCGGGCTTACGCTGTACTGTGTTCAAACAAGGGACTAACGCGCATCCCCGACCTGTCCTCTCTTGTGTCGGTTAATATATCGGTGATGTTGAAGATGGATTACTGTGAGCTGAGCAGGGTGGTTCGAGGGGACTTTCCGGCAGGCCTCAAACTGGCAATTCTTCACATCAACGGGAATTCAGGCGTGAGGCTGGATCCGGATGCTCTGCATAATGTGAAGGACACGTTAGTGTTTGTGGACTTGCAGGCTATTAATCTTCCCTTCAACGAGACCTTGCACTTCTTGTCAGGTTGTGGTCATCTTGAAGAACTCAGCCTCAGCTTCAACAACAAAGGCAATGGCCACACTCCTCGTGTTACTGCTGGTTTGTTCAAAGACCTGGGCCTGGTCGCCCTCACCAAGCTCAACATGTACAACTGTAACATACGTAGTCTGGCGGAAAATGTGTTTGAAGGTGCGAATGGAATCGTGAACTTGCATCTTGGGTCAAACCTAATTGGGCAAGTGCCACCAGCCCTGAATCGTCTTTATAGTTTGCAAACGTTGGATCTGTCGTCCAACTATATAGAGCACCTGGCTAACGGCAGCTTTATAAATTTGACTCAGTTACGTGAGCTGAAACTGCACAGAAATGACATAGATATTGTTGACGATGGAGCGTTTGCAGGCCTTCAGTCTTCCCTGGTAACATTAGTGATGGACTTCTGTTCCTTGAGAGAGGTGCCAACCGAAGCTTTGCGCCCTCTGGCCAATCTCAGCTCTCTGGATCTGACAGGAAATCTTTTCACCAGCATTGGACCTGACGCATTTGTTGGCTCTTATTGTCTCAATGAGCTGTATGTGAGTTCCCGGACTATGTCGTTTGACAAGCTTATGTTCACTGGGCAGAGGTTCTGCATAAAAGACTTGAAGATTCGGAAAGCTGAGTTGACAAGAGTCCCGCTAGAGCCTATCAGCGATCTTGTCAAACTGCAGTACCTTTTCCTTGACAAAAATAACATCACGAGACTCTGCAAAGATGGGTTGAAAGGAATAACGGCAGCCACAATCTCATTCTCTGACAATCCTATTCGTACTGTGGAAAGAGGTGCATTCAACGGACTTCGATCCAAAGTGATACTCCTGCTAGAAAGGACAGAAATAAGTGACCTAAGCTTCATTTTTGATTATCCCAATGATACATTTGGTTTCCTTAGCTTATACGGATCACCAATACCTTGTGACTGTATACTTCATCGTATAATACAAATGAGATCAGAGAACTTCTTATATGGCACCTGCTCCCATGCAGGACAAGGGTTGAACTTGAAAGACCCCAAGCTAACAGGCATTTTGGACAGAAAATGTCGACGCCCTCCAAAGTTGGGCAAGCCAACGACAAGTAGTTCTATCAAATCCCGCACAGTAGAGCCACAGGTTCAGCGGAGACAAAAACAGATGGGAAATAAAAGGCGCCAAGATGCTCGCAAGAAAAACAGACGGAAAAGCAAAACTTCACACGTAAACGCATCAGGCAAAATCCAAATGGACATGGTTTTTTTGCTACCTGTGATATTATGTTCAGTTACAATGGTGGTACCAGTTTGGTGATATCTGGATGTGTGAAACGTTGAAACTGCAGAAGCTGTTTTCTGACTCTGTTACATTAATGGCAAGGGTAATATTGCTTGGTAGAAACAGTTTGGCTCTGTCCATTTTCATTCATTTTCTATGCTCCTGAGCAGGGTGGCTAAATTCACTTTCACTGGAATGGAAGTTTGAAAATCCCTATAATTTACAATCAGAAAAAGCTCATTAAAATGATGGCAATAGAATTCAAAGTCTCTTTTTTTAAGGAAGAGATAACAGATTCTCTGCACTTAAATAATTGTAAATATAATTACAATTTCTTTTGAAGTTTTCATTGCTTTTTAATGCAGTTTCATTTTCGTCTTTTCGACATCACTAATGAAGAAAAATATACACTCACACAAACACACACGTACACGCTTTTGTTATCCCCACCAAACACACAGGTTGTGTTTATGTGAAATAATTATTATGTACAAGCATACGTCACTGTTCTTCTTGTAGGTGGCTTAGAATATTTCCATCTAATATTTCCATGAAAGGTCTGTTCCAAACCAGATGGACACGAACTCCAAAGCCATACCCAGATAGCTCAGCAGACCCCAACCATGGACTACACACGTTCGTCAGAACCCAGTCCAAGGCAAAGAAGAAGAAGCAAACACCAACAAATCAAGACCTGGTGCTCCAAAACCTGTAGGGGCCAGAGAAATGAAATGGCTCCATCCTGTAATGTTAAGCCCAGCATGGGAATTGAAGAGCAATGGGGAAAATCAGGTAATGTTAAGGTATGTGGAGTTAATGAATGATTTTTCAGCTACCTTCTGAAGAATTGCTGTCTTTGTTAGATGAGCCAGAATCATTTTCTTTCATCCTACCCTTCAGACCAATACGATCAGATTAAAAAAAAATTTATCAGGTACAAAGTGAATCTGTAACAATACAGACAGGTGGATTCTGCAATAAACAGGACCCAGAACTTCACACAACCTCCAGACCTACACTTCATGCAGTCTTTTTTTCTTTTAAGTTTTTGCCATCAAGTAAGTGCCTGCGGTTTCTTTGGGGAATCCTACACATGAATGCTTGAGTGTATTGTACACATGTACACATGCCCACAAACATTCACACATTCTAATACAATATTATGAAGTTCTTCTTAGAATAGCACGTTTCTTCTCTCAAATCTGACTGTCTGGCTTTGAAAAGACAGTGTTTTTTTATTGTTTGATCATTCTTCATTGACATGGATAGAATACTGTACTGTTCTCTTCTAAAGTATCAATATCATGAAATTATGCTGTAAGCTGAATGGAAAACCAGTCATTGCCAATGTTTATATAACGATGAAATGTTATTGTTGATCGTAACTGTTGATGACGTTTGACTGTTATCTCTAAGATATATATGAATGCATACTTTGAGTGAAAGTGTAAGTGTGTGTGTGTGTGCGCGCGCGCACGCGTGCCTGCCTCTGTGTATGTGCTTGTGTGTGTGTGTGTGTGTGTGTGTGTGTGTGTGTGTGTGTGTGTGTGTGTGTGTGTTTCTGTTCTTTCTTTTGTCGATCAACACAAAAGTATGTACATCTAGGGGGGGGGGGGAAACATGAGCTAATTTAATTGAACTACTCAGTTACTTATGTATTTTTACATGGCTATGTTAGTCATTAGTATATAATTTAAAGCAATACTGAAAACAAATAGGGGGTGGTTCTGAAAAAAAAAACTGTGCAAAGGGATTTTCTGTTTATGTGTGTATAATAGTATAATCTATAAAAAAAAAAAAAAATACAGCTGTTCTCTGTTTTCCCTGCCTCATGGCAATTTGCTTTTCCAATGTACCATTTGTACAAGTATTAACTTCACATGCTTTTGTTGTTTTCATTTAAGGAATTGAATAAAATTCCAAAACATCCAGTATGTCACATCTATTATGTTACCTATTTGAATTAACCTGCTTGTCCCTCATCCATTCACACCTAAATTATATAATTAAAAACTATTTGTTGTCTCTCTCTCTCTATATATATAGCACACGCCTAATATTGAAGCTAACCAGTGTAGATAGATAAACCAGTTTGTTATTGGGAGAAATGTCACTTTTTTCAGCTTCATTTAGCACCAAATTCGCTTGATATTTTCACTGTGTCATCAACAGGTTTTTGTTGTTTTTCTTTTGTTTGCTTTTGGTTGTCTTTTTGTTTCATTTCATGTTGTTTTTTTGTTTTGTTTTTGTAGCTTATCACTTCAGTGCAGTTGTTGGTCATTCAAAAATGCCTCAATATCAAAACGAGAGTTGATATTTTCTATAATGAACTTCCTGCAGAAATGCCATTTATGTAGATGTTTAAAAGAAATAGGAGTAAGTGAACGCATAAGAAGTGAAATTCTCTGACAATGTAATCATTTTAGTGCTATTTACAAACACAATATTATCATTGTGATAACGTGTGAACATGTTTGCCTGAAAATGTGCATTTTTTTAATACTGGAGACAAAATGCACTGATGTAGTTCTATGTGAGTAAAAGAATAAATAACAAATCCAACACAGAAAAATGATGAAAACCATGAACTCATGCATGTACCTTAGCTGTACATTGACTGCATGTTTTTTTAAGGTCTTAAGAAGACAGCACACACATTGGTTTACACAATATATCTTAGTATGTGCTAAGTCTGCTTAGCACTAATAATTCTCCTAAGTCTAGGGAATTGAGCTGACTTAGGAAAATTCTTACTGAAAAGCAAATTTAGCACTCAAAGATTGCTTGTGAAACCCACCCTGGTTGCAAACACTTTCAAAGGGCCATTCATGAAAAGAAATATGTTTCTTTGTTTGCTTGTTTTTAATGCACAAACCTTTTTCTCAAATGTATGTACGAGATGGTTTCTGATGTCCAACTGTTACCACTCTGGTTTAACTTGAAGTGGGTTCAGTTGCAGTTTCCCCAGACAGGACAAAGTTAAACTTTGTAGTCAGATCACACATGACAAAGCTGATACAATTTCAATTTTCATGTTAAAAGACAATATTAATGATCTGTGTTTATGTGCATTGTGTATGAGTGTGCATGTTTATGCTCTTGTGTGTGTGTGTGTTGGGGGCAGGGGTTATGGGTGGTAACTACAGTAAGTTTACTTTTCCTACAATGTCATCTTTCCTAACCAAAGGTTTCTACTCTATGTGTTGAACATTTCATATCTCATTTCAATTTTTTCTTCACAAACCTTTGAATGTTAGGAAGCATAAATAAACACCAAGCTGACAAATATTTATGCTTCAAATCAAAACAATTGGCGTCTGTTTTCCAGACGGAGTAGCTTTGGCAATGTCAAAAAAGTCTTCTATGGATATACATACATAAGGCCAAGGCTGTTATTAGAATGTAAAACCTTGCATGCAAGTAGGAAAAAAAATTAGTATTAGTTCTAAATTTTAATCAGTCTCGCAATACCACCACCCTCTAAAAGCTGTTTAAACTTTTTTTCAAGAGAACTTGAAATTCAAATGGACTCATGAAAGTGGGTGTTATTAAAAACTGATTGTTTATCTGTGATGTGGATTGGGCATGTTATAGACAGGAGTGTAACCTCCAAGAGCATTTAACTTCAACATTACATGAAAAAGGAAAGTATGTGTAATTAAATATGTATATATATATAAGACAAAAGTATGATAGTCAAGACCATTCTACAAAATGCATACTTGCACAGTAAGCATACTAACAATCTTCAAAACAAAAATATAACCCGAGATTCACTTATAAAAATATCACGTTCACAGGTTAAATATATAAATATACCCTTTGTTACAGCACAAATTCAATTGCAATGATTAAAAAAAACATTTTTTCTTCTTCTTTTTTTTTTTTAAACTGTACTGTATTCAAAAAAGGTATAAAATTTGTTTGCTTGCATGATAAAAGAAGAAATTTAAAGTATACAGTAACAAACTGAGAATCCAGCGATTAGAGGAGATACCTATTCCTAAAACTAAGCATAAGTGATTGTCCATGAACCAATGTATATTATATATGCAGCAAAAATCAACCTAAATCTGACACAGCACTTTATCTGCCAAATAAAAAGCAAATGCAGAAACTTCCCAAATAACACAATGTTTCCAAATGCAATATTTTGATAGCTATATGATACAACAGCTCCTGGGAAGAAAATCATCGATATATACATGGTTTGTTATAAAATTACAAAAATCCAATATATTTAGACTTGCCAAGTGAGGTGTGTATGTGTTAGAGAGGAGATAGAAGACAATAAAGTGATTGTGAGTGGTGTGACAACAAAAAGATGAAATCAACAGCATGATTACAAGCACAGTTCTGCTCAAAATTATGTCGCTTAGATATTCTGCCTTTAAAATAATGTACAGTTAATCCACTACGCTCAAACAGATTATTTTCCCTCAAAATGAGAAACCACACAACTGGAAAAGAAAACACAACCCTCCATCTGAATTATCAGTCCAATAATATCACCCTTCAACATCCAGTTCAATCTCCACAGTCCAACTGCTGCTCCAAAACCTCCACAGAATTGGTGGGGGCAGAGCAGGTGAAATTTTCGCAGACATAAGCTGTGGCTTTTCCATCCAGCATCCGCAGGGACTTGAGTGTCTCCACTTTCTCATGAAGGAAGCCTTGATCTGTTTCGTTCACCAGGATCAGGATCTTGTTGGGAAGAAAGCGGTTGTGAACTGCTCTCAGCATGGCTTTGGTATCACCCGAATCCAGTGAGCCCACAATGATAATCTGAGGGGATGATTGCAAACAGTTGTTAGCAAAATAATGCATGTGTGTGTGTATGTGTGAGTGTATATAACATGGGTATTTTCTCAGCTACTACAAGCATCACAAGAACCAAACTTGGTAGGATGGTAGGCATGAATAAGAACTTCGTCATATCATAAAGGAGGTGACTTCAAACAGGATGAGAGGTCAACGTTTACGGTAATAATCTGGCAACAGATTAAAGCTTGACTGAGACCATATGTTACCTCTAATTTTAATCAGACTTGGCATTTTTACATGCCATGGGTACAGCGTGTGGATGTGCATGTGTGTGAGCACATGTTTTGGCTACACACGCATACGTGCATGTGTTTGCACATGCATGCATGTGTGTGTGAGTAACAGCGTGTGTATTATTTAATACTTTTGTCATTACAGATTTATCTGTGTGAAATTCAGAGTACTCTCCCAGAAGAGAGCATGCCATGCACATTGCCACACAGCAGCACCTCCCTTTTATCTTTTTTTTCCTGTCTGCTAGTGTATTTGTTTTATAACAAAAGAACAAAAGCTTTTTTTCCCTACATTATTGCAACATGAACAAACCCTTTGTTGCCATGGGTTCTTTTACATGTGCTAAGAGCATGCTGCACATGGCACCTCAATTTATCATGTGATCCAAAAAACTAGCACCCAGATCACCAGTCATGCAGGACTTAAACCCATGGGCACTTATCACAAGGTCACCATGTGTCTGTCTACATGTACATATTGTTCATCCTTGTCTGTGAGCACATTTAAATTAAAATTTAAAAAAAAAATTAAAACAGTAAGGGAAGAGAAAAAAATCTAAGATACTGAGAAAGATTGGACAGCAAGCACTGACAGCTTTTCATAATAAAGACGACAATAATATAGTCTGACCAGAAGAATAAGGATGCTGGTTCCACAAATGCAAGGTACAACACACACACACACACACACACACACAGAACAAAACAAAAAAACAAAAAAAGAAAAGAAAGAAAGAAAAATCTATCACCTGCTTTGGAGACTGCAGGACAAACATCAGCCCACAAACCAGTTCCGGAACGGCATGGGGCATGGAGGTGAGATGCCTGGCGAACAGTCGCAGGATGCGCTCTGCCTTCTGTCTCAGCTCTGCCTGGTCAAGGTAAGACGCCAGGCGCAACAGGTTCATGCAGGATACAGAGTTGGGGCTGGGCTCAGCGCCATCCTGAACTGTCAGACACCGGAGAAGATACATCATTTTATGCTGCTGTTTATACATCTTAAAGTCCACACATGCCATATCTGGATTAGATGTCAAACAATACGAAAAAAACAGTTGTTGTTTTTCTTATAGGTGAATTAAGTTATGTACAATCTATTCCAATATTAGTGAAAGGACCTGCATCGAAAAATCTACAAGCAAACAAATCTTTTTTCGAAAGTTAGAAATGATTATGTACTTCACAAATAAAAACACAGAAGATATAATGAAGAAATAACAATAACAATACGATAACAAGATCACTCTGCACTGTCATCAGAAATTAATGAATAACGGACAATCATTTTGTATCAACTGACAGTCAAATCATAGAAGTTTTTTTTTACAGAAACACACACAAAAAAAATGAACGGCAAGTAAATTTAAATACATGTCTGGAAAAAGGAATCAGTATCTAAATTTGCAGCTCATGTTTATGAAAAAAAAAAAAAAAAACAAAAAACCCTCTCTAAACCTTATCAATTCATGTTCTGGTGAAACAAGAGTCTATGCTGGATACAGATTGAAAAATATTTTTTTGTCAGTAAATGTTTGGGTGAGCATCTGAAATATGGCCACTAAAACTACTAAAACGCATGTAACCATATCAGATCAAGAATGAGAATGTCTGCAAACTGACTTCAGTGACATAACAACTCATCATCCGACACCCACAAATGTTGTCAATAAATATCTGCTGTGTAAGGGACAGAACTATTATTTTTCCCCAGTTTGTCCAATATTTCCCTCTCACCTTTTAATCAATATAATATTGTAACCCTAGTGCTATATCTGGTGGGTGGATTGTGCACATATGGTTCTGTATGTGTGTGTGAGTGTGAGTGAGTGTGTGTGTGTGTGTGTGCGTGTGTGTGTGTGTGCATATGTGTGTGTGTGTGTGCATGTGCACATTCATATTTCATTAACACTTTTCAGTTGGGAATGTCGGTTTTCTGTTTAAATTGGATCTGTACATGCAAGTATATGAGCACATAAAAAAAAAACATCCAACACAAAAACACATTTCTGTTTGCCAACTGTGTACGCAGAAACGTACACACACTAAACAATACACACACTAAACAAACAAAACGCTAACTACACACATTCTTTCAATCTCAGCACAACGGAGGGATCTTGATCCTGACTGCTGAAGTAGCCTCCACCCTCAACATCCCAGAACAGCTCATCCTGCTTGGCCTGGAGCTTCTGACACCATTCCAGCCACCTGGCATCCAGGCTGGCCTCATACAGATCCAGAAGTCCCCGTATCACGAAGGCATAGTCCTCCACAAACCCATCAATAGGTTGCGACCTGCATGATTGAAAAGAAAAAAAGAGAAAAAAAAAAGAATAAATAAATCAATATTGTGATACATAATTGCACAAAAGTATTACAACAATAATGCAGACTGATTAGTGGAGGATATCAATGACGACCATTTTCTTCTCTATCATCACTTTGATCATCCAAAATATTGTCATCAGAAACATCACACAAACAGAATCAAGAAATACTGTGGGGATATTGAAAATAAATAAATCAATTGATTAAAAAAATTTTCTCTCTCTCTCTCTCTCTCTCTCTATTATATATATATATAATATCTTTAAAAAAAAAACACACAAAAAAAAACACACAACTTGTGTTGTTGTTTTTGCCCATCTATCAATCGAAAAAAATTGAATGAGCAAACAACAAAAAAAGTAGAAAAAAAAGTGACAAAGCATGTTCTCAATGTAAACAGAAAGCAACTTGTGTCTTTTCACCAGAGTATGACTCTTTATTCCAGAACAAAACCACACAGAGGTTTTAAGGAAGAAGATGGCAGAATGATTAAGATGCTCAGTTGCCAATACAGAGAGTATGTGAGGGTGTGGGTTCGAATCCCCCTCTCACCCTTTCTCCCAAGTTAGACTGGAAAATCAAACTCAGCACCTAGTCTTTCAGGTGAGACAAGAAACCAAAGTCCCATGTGCAGCACACACTTGGCACAATGAAAAAGAACCCATGGCAACAAGAGTGTTGTCCTCAGGCAAAATTATGCAAAAAGAAATCCACTCTGACAGGTACAAATATATACGCATGCACTCATGGCCTGACAAGTGTGCTGAGTTATGCTGCTGTCAGGCATCCGGCAAGCAGATGTGGTGTAGCGTGTATGGGTTTGTCTGAACGCAGTGACACCTCCTGGAGAAGCTGAAACTGAAAACCACATGACCCATGATACGACATCGTGATGTTCACACCCAATAAGCCACAAGGGCCTCCTAGCAGCTTGTCATGGATTATGAAACGTCAGACCCTGGTGAACTGAAAACACCATAAAAACCATCCTTCACGACACAGTCAGGTTAGGTTAAAAAAAAAACAAAAAAAAACCCCAGAAGAAACAAGAAATAACATACATTCACGCACACACACACACACACACACACAAAGATAAATCATACATCCTCCTCATTCACACACATACATACATACACAAGCTCTAATCCAACAGAATCCTAATGAGGTCAAGCTGGTCAATATACACTTTTTTTTTTTAAATCCAACATTGTCACAAAAAGCAATGGGTCACAAAAACAAAGACAATATCAGTCAACCTAATACACTGTAGAATGATAAGTGCAACAAATACGCCTTGCTTAATCAAAAGTTCTGTCAGCAACATCCTGAAAAGCAGAAAATGAATCAGAGGTTAGGTTTTTCTGGCAATGACCAAAAAAAAAAAAAAAAAAGGAGCTATTTCAGGTTTACCCAAATGTGAAAGAAAGGAGCTATTTGAGGGTTCACCTAAATGTGCTGAGGAAAATGTGATTCTTTACCACTGACGAAGTTCTACTTTACTCTTGTTTAACATTCATTTTCAAGAAGGGGTCATAACATGCAGAGACTGATCTATATATCCTACTTGACATTTCAATCTGCTTACATAAAAAAAGAAGACAAACAGGGTGGGGACAGATGCTTGACCTACATATTAAGCAACTGCTACAGTACTTAACAAAAAAACCACACACACATTTAACAATGCATGCACAAAAATGCACACACACACACACACACACACAGAACATACATGAGCTTAAGACCACCCTTACCGTAACCCTCCACAACATGCTACAACCCCCCCCACTCCAAAACCCACACCAATACTCACACCTGAGTAACCCCACCATCCAACCCTGTGTAGCAGCTACGCAGCAGTGTGTTATCCTCACTCCGGTAAACATGTGTCTGCAAAAAGTGTGCTGCTTTCACAGCACGCTCTGTCAAGGCAGGGTCCCCCAACACCTGTCCGCCTCGTGCCAGGCCCGAGATCATCAAACCTACCACAAATATTTTTTTTTTTAAACTGTGGAGTCATAAAAGAAATAATGGCCTGCAGTAAAGGTCACACTAATTTGCATCTGATCAGCTATAATCCATTGCATCTTTTACTTCAGAGTTATGGAGAGCACAAATCAAAAGATATACACAAAATATGACAGAGAAAATAATGCACACACTGAAACAGACAAGAACAATCTTGCTATGAAAAAAAACAGTAAAGAAAAAGAAAAAGCTTAAAAAATTACACACACACACACACACACACACACACACACACACACAGAGGCAAAAAAAAACCAGAACCACCATTTGAAAAGAAAAGAGTCACATAGATATATACAACTAACCAAGGCAAATGACATGTTACACAGAAACTCCAACGCAGTCGCAGAAGAAAACCAACCAACCATTCCACGCGGAGATCATCTTGTTATCCAGATGGGGTTTAGGTCTCTGCAGCCTCCTCTCAAACAGTGTCTGTCTGCATTTCTGCAGGGCAGCATTCACCACCTCTGACTGCAAACCAAAGTGATGGGCCGTCTGCTCCACACTGCCTTTGACCATCAGCACGTTCTGACCCTTCAGCTCCTCATGGGGGTCCTGCCACGGTGATCAGAGGATGATCTGCTGGTTTACTTTCTCCATGCTGTGTGTTGTGTGAGTGAATGGGTAAGTGATTGAGCGTGTGTGTACACGTGTGTGTGTGTGTGTGTGTGTGTGTGTGTGTTAGAGTGAGTGAGTCTGTGTGTGTGTGTGTGTGTGTGTGTGTGTGTGTGTGTGTGTGTGTGTGTGTGAGTGAGTGAGTCTGTGTGTGTGTGTGTGTGTGTGTGTAAGAGTGAGTGCGTCTGTGTGTGTGTGTGTGTGTGTGTGTGTGTGTGTGTGTGTTAGAGTGAGTGAGTGAGTGAGTGAGTGAGTGAGTGTGTGTGTGTGTGTATGTGTGTGTGTGTTCATGTGTGTGCACATGTGTGTGTGTGTTTGTGTGTGCGAGTGTGTGTGTGTTTGTGTGTGTATTTGAGCGTGTTTGCAATGAGATGCGTTGATGGAAGTAGCAGTGTGTACTTGCCTGCAAAAGTTACTTTTTGGTAGGTGTATAAAGTCAACGGGCAAGTGCTTGTTCTCAGTCCCTATTCTGCCATGCTTTGACCTTTAACATGTGTGCTGACACAAAATTTTTAAACAAAAGTTCAAACACAGCAAAATTTGAATAATTTACAAACAATTTTTTTAATCGTTTGGAAATTAATATGTACAATCATACTACAGTGCATGCAGCCTTGCAAACTGGGATAGGTGAGATGTTTTGGTCAGTGGAGGAGTTCATGTATTCAAGGAAATGTTATTTCACCTGTTCCCCATTAAATCATAATAATTAATTACGTTATAATGCATACTTCAGTCATCTCATTTTACAAGTAATTGTACTGTAGCTGTTGAATCCCTTATCTGCTGAATATTTTAACAATTTTGCCATTCGTGTGCTAACTGAAAACTCCGGGTTTCCACCTTAGTGCAAAAAAATGTGCAATACTTCCTCAAATACAAAGATATCAATATCTCCTTGAAATTTCGCATGACAAGTGCTCAAATACTGTACTTTAAGTAGTTAAATTGTCACATTTCCATTATGTAACTGTTGTTGTTGTTTTAAATCTGAGTCAAAGAAAATTTCCATGATACCAAGTGGTTAAAA
Source organism: Babylonia areolata (assembly GCF_041734735.1). Classification (NCBI taxonomy): domain Eukaryota; kingdom Metazoa; phylum Mollusca; class Gastropoda; order Neogastropoda; family Buccinidae; genus Babylonia; species Babylonia areolata. The sequence goes on from NC_134876.1 coordinate 87,571,293, forward strand.
GTTATATCTGCACCACAATTAATTCCAGGATTTCCAGTCAATTTTGTTTTCATCAGGTGCCTGTGGCCCAGTATTACATCAGAGCTTGATGAAAAAAGAAACTCAGCCAGCCAGCTATGTGTTAGCATCCAGCTGACAAATAATGCCATCCTCTCTACCTCCCTCATTGGTGATAAGCTTGACTGACCATCCCCCTTCCCTTTCTAGCTACACACATCAACTGACAGTGCTTGTGATGTCAACTTGTTCATGTCCACTGTCGCTTTACTCCTGACCTACAACAGATGCGAACTCGGGCACAAAACTTACGTCACTGTTACTTTCACTGTTATGCATCAAAGTGGGTTGTGACAAATGTCATCATAATCCAAATCTGCACCTGAATCATCACCCTCACTGGACGGGCGCAACAGCCAAGTGGTTAAGGCATTGGACTGTCAATCTGAGGGTCCCGGGTTCGAATCACGGTGACTGCGCCTGGTGGGTAAAGGGTGGAGATTTTTACGATCTCCCAGGTCAACATATGTGCAGACCTGCAGACCTGCCTGAATCCCCTTTGTGTGTATATGCAAGCAGAAGATCAAATACGCACGTTAAAGATCCTGTAATCCATGTCAGTGTTCGGTGGGTAATGGAAACAAGAACATACCCAGCATGCACACCCCCGAAAACGGAGTATGGCTGCCTACATGGCGGGGTAAAAACGGTCATACACGTAAAAGCCCACTCATGTGCACACAAGTGAACGCAGAAGAAGATCACCCTCACTGCTTCACATGCTTTCTTTCCAACTGTCCATATCCGTCAGTACTACCCAAGCCACTTCTAAGACTGTCCACCTTCAAAACATGAGCCATATCATTTTTACCAAACTGCAAGTGACAGGGATTTCCTACTGCCTATGAGTCCTACAGTACAGACCGCACAAGGCCAAGGGATGTAAACAATGTTCAAACATTCTAGAAGACAGGGAGAAACAAAATAAGTTGTTTCCCTTTAACCAGTTGAGTGCCAGAGAATTTTGTAAAAAAAAAAAAAAAAAATAAAAAAAGTGCAGCCAAGGAATTTTGAGGATTTGGGGGTAATACATAACAAAAATTCAAGAACAAAAAGTATGGAAGATAGAAAAAGAAATTAACTGTTTCTGTGAAGGAAAATTGATGTTGATTCTGAATCTGAGATTCCTTCCCCTCCCTCCCACCCCAAAATCACTTTGACTGCTGACAACTATTCAGATATTTAAAGTGTGCAACAAAGATGTCTGTTTCCACCTCCATAGAATGGCATCCATAAAGAAAACAAACATAATACAGCTGAAAATAGCATTGTCACTGACAGAAGAAATTAATATGGACTGCAAATTTATAAGAAACAAATCACACCTTTTGCAGACATGTATGTGAATAACTGTCCGAACAATGACAAACATGGGTACAGTCAACATAAAAATCCAATCATGTTCTCAGAAACTAAGCAGGCATGCCTTTTGACAGCTGAGAGCTTTCCCAAGTTAGAGGGTGAAGTTCTTTGATGACATTCACTCTCTCCAAATTGCACGTGGGCCAGTTAAAGTGTTTGCTGTGCATCTGGCTAGCTTCCTCTTTGAACAAGTCAACCATCTGATTCAGTGACAAAAAAAGTTAAAAACAAAAAGCACGTTTCATGTCCAGTGCACGCATCAACCCTGTGTTTCATGAAAACTGTGAAGCCTTGGCGTTGTCTATTGCCTGCAGTATAGCTACTGATAATCATAAGCACAGCTTTCAAAATTGTGGAAATCTGCTGACTTGGGGACCACTTTCTTAACTGGACAAAGTTTTCAACGCTTTTTTTTTGCATATGATGCAACCCCCTTTCCACATGCATTTCATGTGGTCCAGTTTGCAAATCATTATGAGTAGAAAGGGGTCTTCTACCTGAAGTATGCTCATTTAATTAGTATTTTTATAATCCAGACACATCAAACTAACCATTCACAGTCTGTTTGTGTGCACTGATCCAAGATCCAATGAAGGAAAATTTGGAACATATGCAGGACGTCAGTGGATGTCTTACTGGCACTAAGGCAACACTTTTTGCAGGACATCAGCTGATGTCTTATATGCACTCTACTGGTTAAATATCTACCATGAACTGCTGATCAAAACTAGACATGAGAGATATGTCCTGTAGGGGTATAACATTGCAACAAAAGTAAGTCTCATGTCAATGTGACAGGAACTTGATTCCCCCCCAAAAAAAATTCTATGAATTTACAAACTTTGCCTTCTTCTGCATTCGTGGGCTGCAACTCCCACGTTCACTTGTAAGTATACGAGTGGGCATTTACATGTATGGCCGTTTTTACCCAGCCATCTAGGCAGCCATACTCCACTTTCTGGGATGTGCATGCTGGGTATGTTCTTGTTTCCATAACCCACCGAACGCTGACATAGATTACAGGATCTTTAACATGTGTATTTGATCTGCTTGCATATACACACGAAGGGGATTCAGGCACTAGCAGGTCTGCACATATGTTGACATGGGAGATCGGAAAAATATCCACTTTGGGTAGCAGGTGTGGTTACCGAGATTCAAACCTGGGACCCTCAGATTGAAAGTCCAACGCTTTAACCACTTGGCTATTCCGCCCGTCAATTTACAAACAATAAGGTTGCATCTTATCCTAACCTTGGCCAATCATGTCTTTCATCTCTCTCTTTCACACACACACACACACACACACACACACACACACACATGTGCACACACACACAAAAAAAACACACACTCCCAGCTCCACCATAAATTATCCTTTCTCATCCTTCAAAATCACAAAACTCCACCCATGTAGCTAATCATTAAACACACCAACTTCATCACCTAACACACAGTAACGGCATGTCCCATAAACGCATCAACAAAGCCCTAATATCTCCTGTCTCCACAGCCAGACACTGACCTGCAAAGGATCCACGTTGCCCTCTTTCTGACAGCCACAGTGGAAGCAGAAGAGCTCAGCCAGACTGGGTCCCTCCTCTCCATTCATCTCACCCTCCAGGAGGGAGTGCAGTTCCTCCCAGCTCCACACACAGAAAGCCCCTTCCTTCTTCTCCTTAGAGTCCACAGCCGGAAGGGAGTCTGCATCCTCTGCACTGTAGAAGCCACCTTCCTGATGGGGACATAAAAATCCACCTGCTTTTCTTCTTCTTCATAATGCATAGTTCATCTATAAAGTTGTCGACATCTTAATATATGTGTATCTGAACCATTGAAATGAAATGATTTGCGCTAGTATCAGCAGAGCTAAGCTCTAAATGAAACTCAACATACCTTATGGCTATACTTATCTCCTTTAGTCTTTTCAGCCCAAACAAGCACATTGTCACATTTTGAAGTGATTCCTCTCAACATACCTTTTGGCTATACTTACCTCCTTTCGTCTTTTCTGCCCAAACAAGCACATTGACACATTTTAAAGCGATTCCTTTCTTCCTCTTTTCTTTTTTTCCATATCTTTTTCTTCTTCTTCTTCTTCTTTTTTTCCCCTTTTTTGTGTTTTGTTGTTGTTCAATGCAAACAATTACTGCATGGGAAATGATTCACTCAGTACCTTCCCACTGAAGTAAAGGTGGCTATGGACGGATATAGAAGACCTTTTCAGCAAGATTAATCTCAAATAAAATTCCTATAGCTCAAATGGCATTAAAATGATGAGTTCCCATATAAAATAAAGGTCCAGAATGATGAAAACCAACACTTTGTGTATGTGTATAAAGCATAGTATATGCATTTGTTGAAGTACTTACCGGATGGCTCAAATCCCTGTTGACATACTCAAAAATATCTCTTGCCACCTCCGCAAACACTTGATCTTTTGTTATCTGAAACATGTTCAAACAGAAAGTCAGTTTAGCAGTTAGTGGTGATTCAGGTATCTGTATTTAGTGTCATCAAAAAGTCCATATTTACCCATGAAATTGGCATTCAAAACAAAAAAGAATCAAGAAATCATTCAACCAACATCAGACCACACACATTTTTCTTTACACTGCAATCCAAACAAGCATCTTCTATTAAAAAAAAAAAAAGTAAGAAAAAAGAAAAATCAAAGAAAGAAAAGAACAAACTTTGCCCTGTTGCCCAACAAAGCAGGATCAAATCAATGTGCAGAGTGAAAAAGATAAAAAATCATGCTATTTTTACTCATCCACTTTTATACAGAACAAATTCACACACACACACACACACACACACACACACACACACACACACAGTCATATAAAACACATATAAACAATATAAAAAAAAAAAGGAGAAAGAAGTAAAGAAAATTACTGCCAAAATATAGTGTCACATTTCTTTTCAATATATACCTGATAAGCATCCAGGTAGGAAACAGCAAGTTGGCCCTGGTCATACAGCATTTTTTCAAAGTGTGGCACATGCCACTCACGGTCTGTCGAGTATCTGTGAAAACCCTTCAAGACAAGGAGGTAAAAAGACAACATTTGAGTGATAAGTAATGACAACTAACTGCTTGAATGAACATTATCTTTTGTTTACAATAAAGATGCATCACACTTTTTTTGTGATCATTTTTAAAGAGAAACTGCATCTGCCATTAACCCCCTCGAAGACGGAATGTGCTGGCTGAGAACACCAGGGAGACCTCCTCCAGGAGAAAACCGAGCACATACACATCTACCCATCATGGTCATGCATCTGCCACTGCTGCCATAATGAGGGGGAGAAGGAGAAGGGGATTAAGGCTTCACATACTGAAGCATGATCTACCTTTTTTTTTCCAAAAACTGTAGAGAAATCAAACATTTCTGTGATTAGTGCACTTTCAACATTTCCTTTCACATATTCACATACTTTCTGACATCCATTCCTCACTCCCAGTGTCACCTACTCCACTAGATGTCATAATAAAAGATTACAATGCATCCCTTCAAATGACTGAAAGTAAATGATCAGGAATATAAGTTAAAAGAAGGGCAGACCAGGATGGTGAAAGTGAAATCATTATGCACGGTCTGATAAGAACTGAAGTATGCACAACAGATTAGAACAGAACCAGACACCAACACAAAAAGCACAACAGTTGAAACACTGTCCACAAGAAGAGTGTGACAGCAAAGTGGCTAATATGGGAAATCCTCCCTGATAGCCCACAGCTGGCATGGGACCCAAATATTGTTCAAATCCAATCCAACCAGCTCTTAACTGGTTATGAGATGTTTTCAAATTACCATGGTCAACATAGATGCAGATCTGCCAGTGCCTTTATCCTTTTTTTTTTATGTATACACATGCAGAAGAGCAAATACAAATATGAAGAATCTTGTGATCCATGATCAAACCAATCCACAAAGAGTCCAATCATTTGTGTCCATGTTCCACGGATTTCCGAAAGAAACACAGCCAACATATACTGAACACCCATCCCAAAATGGAGCATGGCTGCCTCAATGGTATGTAAAACTGACTATAGTCAAAGCCCACCCAGAGAAAGATTTAACATGAGAACTACAGAAGAGAGAACCACTACCTGTGCAATATGATCGTGCATGCCTCCTTTGGCCATCATTCGTAAGGTGTGGAGACACATGTTCAGGGCTGACTTGCCCCTTTCCGTGTCTTTTTCGATATAGTACAAACGAAACAGCGCATTGAAGTTGACTGAAACAAAATAATAAACATCAACACAAATATACACAAGCATGCATCACATGCACACATAAAACCAGTGTTTAATCCCACAAGATGTTATTGTGTAATCAGAAAAATCATTCACAGATTCGTACCCCTATACAAAATAGATTTTAAGTCAGCAATTCTTTAGTAATCTTGTTCTTCTGTGAACCAGTTAAAAGGGCTTTGTCATCATCATTACAAAGTTTGAAAGTATAAGAATAGACTAACATTTACAAAAACATTAAATGATTATTATTAACAACAACACTAACAATAGCAATAGCATTAATAGCAAGAAGATTTCCTTTAGTTGGCAATTTTAACTCATTGCTTTTACTACCTCATAAGCTACAACTATCATTTACCATTCGTGACTAATGTAAGATGAGATTGATACTGTGAACACTGACCAATAAGCTTCAAATATCATACATCATCTTTTATCATGTCATCATTCTATGAGACCAGGATAAAAAATAAAAAAAACCAGTAACACAGTCTTTACCTGGCTGAGGAAACTTGGGTGCTTTGTTAAAGCCTCCATATTCTTCATCGTAAGACTTCTCCAGTGTGCTGTGCAATTCATTAATCACTTGCAGGGATGGCATCGCTTCCTCCCCATGTTCTGCCACATGTGTACCACGCATCAGTGCATCCAGTATGGCTGTGCCCTGTTGCTCAATTTCTGTCTGAGAGCTCTTCCACTGCAAGTTAGAACATGATATGACAGATGTTCACCTTTGTTAGAAATGTATTGGTCTTCATCTTTATTAACTTTTCGTGGCAAGAATGTGCATGTGAAAACACACACACACATACATGCACACCCACACATGCACATGTGTATGGAAATTACCTTTTCAAATGAAATTTCATTACCTTTCCAAATGAAATTTAAATCATTTGAACACAGTTTGGTTCTTATTTCCATTCCATCCATCCAGACATATCAACACACACACTCACAGAGTATATGCACAATTTTGATACAGCACCTTGTCAGCAATAAGCATGAGGAGGGTTTTGAAGCCAGGCCGACCATAGTATCTATCGTCAGGTGGGAAGTATGTGCCTCCAAATATGGGTTTGAGATCAGGTGTCAACCACACACTCATGGGCCACCCTCCTTGACCAGTGGTTGCCTAGTGACAGAATCCGTAACCATCAGGCTTCATCCACAACTTCTGAGGCCTACTTTAATACCTGGAATGCATGCTGATAGTCACACACACACACACACACACACACACACACACACTTTTGACACAAAATCCATTTCACACAGTACTGAAAGAAGCAAGCTGATCAGTGATATATACACCTTCATCTCTTTTCTTACATTAACTTAAGATTTAAACATTTCTTCCATTGCTGGCTTAAAAAAAAATTCTTTGCCCTTGTAATTATTTAGCAATCATATAAAGACTATAAAGAAACAGACTGCTATCATCAACAGGCACAGCACAGAAAAAAACACCAACTACATGGACATGCACTGTAACTGCAGTAAGGCTTACTCATAAACTTCTAGCCCCCACCCCCACCCCCTGCCCCTCACCCCCACACACCTCTACAGACCTGACATCACATTATCACCTGCACAAAGTTCATGTACACTCTGTCCACGTCAGGCCTCTCCTCTCTGTCCACCTTGATGCTGACAAAAGACTTGTTCAGCACCTCGCCAATCTCTGGGTTTTCGAAGGACTCCCGTTCCATCACGTGGCACCAGTGACACGTGGAGTAGCCCACAGAGAGGAAGATGGGTTTGTTTTCTGCTTTGGCTTTCTGGATGGCTTCATCTCCCCATGGGTACCTATTTCAACATGAGATAGGTCTTCCGCAAAATTCTGTATGAATAACGCTGACAGAGAATGGGCAAGTTTGTTGTGGTATGTTTGTAGTGAAGTAGGTCTAGTAGTAGCAGCAGCAACAGTTACTTCCTACATTATAATTACTGTAAGCTTTGTATGTGTCACTCTGTGTGTGTCTGTGTGTGTCTGTGTGCCTGTGTCATTACCTCACAACATCCACCTGGCAACTTCTTAATCTATTCTTTTGTGTCACTTCCTAAAATGTTTGTCCCTTTGATTTTCCTTCTTACAACTCATGTCATGAAAAAATGTTAATAACCTAAAATCTAGTGATTTTCTCAAACAGTGAGAGGAACAATTTTTTTTTTTTAAACCCACACAATAGCAACTCAGCCGAAGGGCACATTGGCAAAATTCTGTGAAAAATTCCACTTTAATAGGAAAACAACTGTACTGCTTTTACAGGCAGAAAAGAAAAAAGGCACTGGCACTATCATAGTAGTGATGCACTTGCCCACATTTCACACAGTGACATCTGTTGTGATAAATCATAAAACAATAATAATACAATGCAATTCAACAAAGAAAACAATAGAAAACACTTGGAAAAAACAAACAATAACAATATCACACACTGTAATTGATACCAAAAAAAAACCTGGGTACCAATGTACAGGATTAGAAGCATGCTGAAGAGATATGGTGACTTCTCCAAAGCCAGGCGATTCTGAGAGGTGCCCTGAACCACTTGCAGTACTTGAGGCTGCCATTGTCCGACTGCACACAACACATTTGAAAAGACCAGTAATTAAGATTCAGTGAATATGATTCTTTATTTTACATAGGCCCTGTTCAAACCTCTTCTCTGCATGTGTGCCCATCAATGAGAGTGTGTTTGCATGTCATGTGTATGCATTCCTGTGTGAGTGTGTGTGTGTGTGGACTGGGAGGGACGGCGATGGTTGGGGGTTCGGGGGGGAAGGAATAATTCATTGATTGATGATTGCTTGCTCTACAGAGAGATCAATACCTTTACACCTGTCAGGTTCATCTCTCCTTGCTGTAGGACTTTAAAAAAAAACACACAAAAAATCAAAAGACTGGGCTTAGTCCTGGAGGATGCATTTTAACTCTTTCATTGCCAAGTTTCTGTGTGAAAAATACTCCCCAGCACCAAATATTTCATATGAACTATACTCACACTCACAGGCTTTGGTTCATGTCAAAACAACACAATGGATTTAATCACTTCAAACTCAGTCAGGGGGCAAAGGTTAGACATTGTTCTATTGGTGGGAAACTGACTGCAGCTGTCAAGCTTAGTTACAATGTGAGAAATGGTCCTATCAACATGACCCTTTGATGTCAACAAAAGTTGCCTACGGTGTTGCACTGTCTAGCCAACTACAGTCGCCTATGGTGGTGAAATAGTTAATGTGACTGAATTTTAAATCAAAAGTATTAAAATTAAAACAAAACCTCCTACCACTACATTCTGGACAAAACCATCCTGAAAAATGTTCAACAACCTGTATCCAAGCATCCCATGAACAACAGTGGGGAGATCACATAACTAAGACCTCAAAGAAAGCTAACTTTGCTGTGTGTTTCATGAGATGCAACCTCCGCCTCTTGATGTTGCATTCCTGGCAGTGGAGAACCTTCGCAAAGACTGAACCTTCCAACCTTCCAGGACCGTAGGAAAATACTGCTGCTAATCACTTTCTTGAGTTGGTTAAAGGGCTAGTGCCAGCCATGCCTGGTATAAAACAATTTCCTAAAACCGCAAACACAAGACTGACTGATATGTGTTTGATCTGACAATTCCAATCAGTCAACTAATGTTGTCGACAGATACACATATGTGGAACAGCAGCAGGTGTTTCTTCATGCTCATCTCGCCCTGCAAGGCGAGGAAGTTCAAATACTCCTTTTTTCAGCATACTTTATCGGACTGGAATGCCCTCAGTGACATTACAGTTCACACAGGTTCCATTAATTTCAGCTTCACAGTTCTTTTTTTGTTTCATAACATTTTGCTAAAAATTGGGTCATGGTTCAATGTTTGGTTATACTGTGATTTTATTGGTCAAACCTTCTAAAAAAAGCAGTTGACAATTCTAGGGAATTATTCTGTTAAATCTTTTATGACTTAGTTGACATTGCATGCTCTAAATAAGATGTGAGAACATGATCTTGTATCACTATTTAGTATTTGAACGTTGTACATTTTTTCAAGCGGAAATGGCTGGTTCCACAGGTTCTCCAAACTACATTATATCCATTGTGGTATATTCTGGCATTTTTCGTAAACGAACCAGGCCATAACTATTCAATACTGTTGTAGTTTAGAAACTTAAAATTAACTATTTAAAAAAATGTTGGGTTAAATCCCATTGTCTGGGCGAAAAGCTATCTGTGCCTCGTTTGTTGCCAGAAC
>NC_134876.1:87583731-87593731 GCF_041734735.1 Babylonia areolata
AAATAGATTAAATAAAATAAAATAAAATAAAAAAATAAATAATAACTAATACGGCAGTAAATCAGTAATTATTTTGTATTGTCCCCTTGATATATCACTCGCGTTCACAACACGGCTACATATAAATGCAGGTTTACACACACACACACACACACACACACACACACACACACACACACACACACATACACACACACACACACACACACATGCGCGCGCACGCACGCACGCACGCACACACAAGTTTCAAGTTTTAATTATCCTTTCACTCCTATTGGAGTATGGAGGATTACTGCAAAATAATCTTTTCATGCCCAGAACAAACATTTCCAAATACACAACAATGTCACATAAAAGTTGAGAAAACACAAATGTCTTTTAACTCCAAAAGTATAGCTAGGCAACATTTGCAAATCTAATCATCTTACTTACAGCTAAAATGACTTCTTCTTTTTTTTTTTGCCTCCTTTGAGCATATTACAAAAAATAAAAACCGATTTTGGAGACAAATATTTTTTAGGAACATATCTATTTCGTAACTGATCATAATTGGGACATTCCATTATAAAATGAAACTCATCACCAATCACAGATATGTTACAAACCTTACAAAGCCGTAACTCTCGTGGTATGCCTTTGTGTCTCCCTGTTTCTATTTCCAGCTTATGATTACTACTTCGAAATCTGAAGAAGCTGATAACGTAATTATCAGGCATTTGACATATATTTTTCTCTACCAAATCCACTTTTGAAATTTTGATAAAACAAACATTTACTACTCGCCTCTAGAGCATGTCTCCATAGATTTTGAAAACTATCTCTCAAAGCAATGTTGACATTCTTGCAGAAAGATTCCCTCTCCAGTTGAGCATCCCAAACACAGTCATATCCTGCTTCTATTAAAATTTGGCTGATACAACTCATCCATTTTGAAGCCGGAATAAATACCATTTCGATATAAGTCAAGTAACATCAAATATATTTTCCCAGAATATTTTTCTATGTTTGATATCACTAAGCTGGTCCAAAATCGAACTAATCTCATTTTCACTAACACACTAATTGGATAAATACCAGTTTCTCCATAAACAATTTGGGTCATTGTATTTCTGTTCAGTTTGAACAAGCGTTTCAAAAATTTCAATTCTAATTTTTCAAGTATATCTACATTTTCATAACCCCATATTTCTGCACCATACAACAAAATAGGAACAATCATAGACTGGTACATGTCCAGAATGATATATAAAGGTAAATCTTGATTTCTGGTTGACTGAAGTAACGAACACACACACACACACACACACACACACACACACACACACACACAGCGTATAATTTTTATAAGTCTTGTCACATGGGAAATTTCCGAAGTCACATCTACTGTGTTCAATAAATTAAGTGTCGAGGTCGCTTCGCAATTTTTGTTTGTTCGTTTGTTTGTTGTTGTTGTTGTTGTTTTAACCAAATACACCAAACATAAAATAGCATTGTATGCTGTCCTTCTGACGTAATATTACTAACTTACACACTTGTCATGGAGCTCGAAAAACTCGCCACTCTGGTCCGCTTCCTCTGCAGCGATCCAAGGGGAAAAACACTCACACACGTTTTGTTTTTTGGTTGTTTTTTGGTTTTTTTTTTTCAGATTGTTCCCCTTAGATTGTGAGGCAGTCCACTCTTGTCTCACAGCATGATTATTCTTGAGAATTTGTTATACTGATTTAATCCGCGCCTCCTGTAATAATTTACGCAAAATCGGAAACGTTAGCAAAGTCTCTATGATGGTGCACACGAACGGTCATTCAGAGAAAATTTACAATGACGTCTTTCTGATGTTCTGTGAAAAAACTAGTTCCGTGTTCGGAAATTCCCGAAATGACCGCCCACACACAAAGCGACGCTAAGTTTGAAGGGAAAGATTTCCACACAGGGATCTGCGTGGGCTTAAAAAAAAAAAAAAGCACCGAACGAGAAAAGGAGAAAGAACAGCAAGCAAGAACTGACGACGAGACGCACGAGCGGACAGCACTGCTGAGCACTGAGTAAGGAGGAGATCAGTTTGTGACACCTGACATGAAGCTGAGTGACAAATTGGTTCTTTTTGGTGTGGATTTCAGAACACAGAAAACAACAACTCACCAACAACAAAACCCCACAATATTTTATTCCATTTGATTGTTACTGAATTATACATTTTAAATGTGCAGATGCATAGTATTCACTGCGCTCCATGCGCCTTGGCTATACTGACCCAGTGGGCACCCATTTCAACAGCCCCCTTCATAGTTTTGCCCATGCGAGGATCGTTGCTGTCTGGCAGAACCAGTCCACGGGCCTGTACCGGCGTTTCATGGAGTCCACCGTGATTGCCCAACTTGGTACCCTCGCCCCAGCTGGACTCAACACCAAAGAGTGACGGCAGCGGTCTTCCAGGCATTCTGTAACCTCTTTCTGATTCTTGCCCTCTCTTTTTCCTCTATTTCTCCTCCACCCCTCATCCCGTTTAAAAAAAAATAATATACTTTCTTATTTTAATTCATTTTATTGTATTTATATATTCATATATTCACCTTTCCTTTTTTTCTTTTTCTCTCTTTTTTCTCTGTGTGTGTGTGTGTGTGTGTGTGTGTGTGTGTGTGTGTGTGTGTGTTTGGGTTTTTTGTTGTTTTTGTTTTGTTGTTGTTGTTTTTTTCACTTTTGTATATATATTTTTTTCCACTTATTATTTTACTTTCTTGTTCATATATCCCTAATACTAACAGTCTCTTCCACCCCCTTCCCTCACTCCTGCCTTCTCACCCCCCGGCCACTTTTTTCCCCCTTTCCCCTCACCCTTCCCTTTCAGAGCCCTTTCTTTCCTTCACACACTCACACTGACAGTTCTGCTCACCCTTCTTTGTTTTATTTGTGTGTGTGTGTGTGTGTGTCCTTTCCTGTGACTTCTTATCACTTTCCTTTCCTGAACTTTATTCTCTCCCTCTCTGTCTGTATCTTTCTGTCTGTCACTCACTCATTTCATTTGCCTGAAGGAGAACCCGTGGCTCGATACGTCGCCTCTTTTATCCCACGAAAGTCGACTTTTACCAAGATTCTTTTAGTCTACCTCCCACTATTCACTTTAGTATTCTTTAAAACTTCTTTTGTAATCAAGAACTGTCATTGGACATGAAACTACATATATTGGTATTCTTCAAACCCTTTTGTAATCTAGAACTGTGTTTTATTGTCTTGCTGTTCGTAGTGCGGAGGGATAAGAATGATAATGAAAATGGTAATTATGATACTACTACTACCAACACCACCACCATCAGCAGCAACAACAATCATCTTTTTCTAACACTTATTGTTATCATTAAAATTATATTAATAACAATATCAGTAATAATATCAAAGACAAAAATAACAGTATTGGTGATTAACCCCCCCCCCCCCCCCCCCCCCCCTCCCCACACCTCCAACCCCCCCCCCCCCCTCCCCCCAGTGTAACAAGAGGATTGCAGGTCCACTTTCTTGGTGGTCCAAGGGAACAAACTCTTACACAGAATGTGAGTACTGTTTTCAGATTGTTCCCCTTACACTAGTCAGGCAGTCCACGCTTTCGCGACATAATTGTCCGCTTGAGAGTTCTGTATTTACATGACTTGTAGAGGCGCGTCACATGATCTTCCACTCTCAGTCGCCTCGTTGCTCGAAATTTCGGAGAGCCAATCCAAGAACATAGATCATGTGACGCGCCTCTACAAGTCATGTAAATGATGGAGTCTCCCGTCGGTCCGACGGATGAGTAGGCAGGCAGGCTTATCTGTCGGTGTGTGTCCTCATATGGGAGAAGAGGCCGATTCTGGATGCGCAACACTTCCCACAGGTGGTGCAAGGGAAAACGTCTCCAGAAGTTGAGCCCTGCTTCCTTCGCTCACGCTTCTCCTTAATAGCCAGCATTCTCTTGTTTTCAAACGTCTTTATGCCAATAGAGCACAGCATCCTCCAGCGACAGCGGTCAAGGACATCAGTTTCCCAGGAAGCGATGTCTGTGTCACAGGCTTTGAGGTTTGTCTTCAAGGTGTCCTTGAAGCGCTTGCAGGGTCTTCCAAGTTCACGGTGGCCTTCCTTCAGCTGTCCATACAAAAGCATCTTCGGGATCCTGCTGTCTGTCATGCGGACAACGTGTCCTGTCCAGCGTAGCTGGCACTGGATCAGCAGGCTTTCGATGCTGGGCCGGCCGCTCCTCTCTAGGACCTGGAGGTTGGAGACCCTGTCTTGCCACTTTATACCAAGGATCTTTCGTAGGCATCTCTGGTGAAACTGCTCAAGTTGTTGAATGTGACGGCGATACGTCGTCAATGTTTCCCAGCAGTACAACAAGGTGGTCAGCACAACAGCTCTGTAGGTTTTCATCTTGGTGCGGAGCCCGATGCCTGTGTTGTTCCACAGCCTGTTGTTGAGTCTGCCAAAGGCGGAGCTGGCCTTGGCGATGTGCAGCGTCACTTCTGCATCAAGGGCTCCATTGCTGCATAGGGTGCTGCCCAGGTAGCAAACCCTGTCGACTGACTTGATCTCTGTGTCATTGATCTTGATTGCAAGTGGGGGGGGGGGGGGGGAGGCACTGGCGTTCTGTGAACTAGCCGGTTGGTACATGGACTCGGTCTTGCTGAGGCTGATGGTGAGTCCAAAGCGCCTGCAGGAGGTTAAGAAACTGTCCATAATGAACTGTATGTCCTCATGGGTGTGTGCAGCAAGCGCACAGTCATCAGCGAAGAGGAACTCTCTCATTAGTGCCTCAAACACCCTGGACCTGGCATGGAGTCGCCGCAAGTTGAGGCGATTCAGAGTGGAAGAAAGTGCGAAACAGAAGGCTTCTTTCTTCGACATTTTGCTTCATTTTTTGTTCTTTTTTTTTCTATTGTGCATATATTTACAGTTTGGTTCAGCAATGGAGGCTATCAACTGAAGAAATGGAGGACAGCACATTTATTTGCTGCTTTTGCTTTTGTCGATCGCCTTTGTCATTGTTTGCCATTTCGAGTAAAAGTTCGATACGCATGTCCAAGATCCAAGATGGCCGCGGAACTATCCAGCGGTCCATTATTGTTCTTGTGAAGTTTCAGTTTGAATAATGTTTCTGACACTGATTATAATCGGTGTCTCCTGTTGATTAAAGTGAGTCTGAAAGGGGCGGCAAAGCCAGCTATTGACACAAAGAACGGCCTATTTCGTGCTCAGTTCTGAACACAGCTGGTGAAAAATATCGGAAATTCCCAATGTGACCGCTCTGTTCTACAAATAGGTCAATTTAGATCAGCGTCACACACAGCACGCTATGACACGAAAGGAAAACCCCTGAACTGTATTCAGTAATTAATTATGCAGGCAAACCGCCATCTGTGGTCTTCGCGCGGTGGCCATTTTCAGTCAGTATCATTCTGGGTTGCCACGTACGACTCAGTCTTGAGAGAAAACCGGAACTGTCCGTCATTGTGATACAAACGGCATAGTTGCAGGATTCGTGAGTCTCTCTTTTGTTTGAGTTGAAGCCGTGTTCCCAAACGTTTTTTGCGTGAGCATGGAATACAAAAGAGCAAAGAGCACTGTTGAGCAGTAAGTTGTCGATCAACTGATGTTGTTTGTGACGTTTGTCCATTATTAACTTAATTAAGTGACAAAGGTACTGTTTGGTGGTGTAAAAGTTAGGACAGAGAACAGACAGAATGTTTATTTCATGTTATTGTTTTTAAATTATGCATTTTGAATATCACAGATAATAGTTTTTTTGTTGTTTTTTTCTTTTTTTGTTTTTGTGAGTGTAAAAGAACTGCAAAAAGCATTGAGCAAAGCAAAGCGATCCAAGGCAAGAAGTTCAATGGCAAAATAGGAATACAGCTGTGATAAATTTCATACAGACTGACTACCCAGTGCTACCACTACTGCTACTGCTGCTGGTGGTGGTGGTGGTACTACTACTACTACTACTGCTAATTCTTCTTCCTATTATTATTATTATTATTATTATTATTATTATTATTACTACAAAAATTCCACGTGTATTATCATTCTGTTCATTTACCCACCATGTAGGCAGCCATACTCCGTTTTTTTGTGTGTTTTTTTTGGGGGGTTGGTTGGTTTTTTGGGGGTTGGGGGTTGTTGTTGTTTTGGGGGGGTTCTGTTTGTTTGGTTGGTTGGTGTTTGGATGGGTGCATACTGGGTATATTCTTTTCCATAACCCTACGAATGCTGATATGAATTATTGGATTATAGGATATTCAACCTACTACGTATTTGATCTTCTGCGTTGTGTTTTACACACGAAGGGGGTTCAGGCATTTGCAGGTCTGCACATACATTCATATCAGTTATGTCACCACCATCACCAACACCATCATTATCATCATCATCGTCACCACCGTTACCATCGTCATCATCATCACCATCATCATCGTCACCATTATCATCATCGCCATCTTCATCGTCACCATCGTTACCATTATCATCATCATCATTGCCATCACCATCGTCACCATTATCATCATCGTCACCATCATCATTATCGTCATCATCACAATTAACATCGTCACCATCGTCACCATTATCATCATCATCACCATCGTCACCATCATCATCATGATCGTCACCACCATCACCATCATGATCGTCACCATCATCATCACCATCGTCACCACCATCATCATCATCATCATCGCCATCATCATCACCATCATCAATATCAATATCTTATCCGCTCACAGATCCACCCAGAAGCCCAACAAACCCACAAAGAGCGGCACGGGCACGGGCACGGGCACGGGTACGGGCAGCATGACGGGCAGCAGGAGGCACCACCGACAGACCCAGGGTGTGCCGACAGGGGCGGACACCGTCATGCAGATGGTCGCCGTGCAGGCCGTCCTAAACCTCCACTGCCACGACCAGGAGTACGTGATACGCACGGCACAGCGACTGCCGCAGCTGCTGCAACTGGACCCACGCCCCTCGCCTTCCCAACACTGTCCTCCTCCTCCTCCTCCCCACAACAACGCCCACCAGGCTGGCTGCTCCTCCACAAAGCAGGGAACATTGACTGCCGCGGCACTGCTGCGGGGACTGGAATCACAGGCTTGGGGTAACGAAGAAGAAGAAGGCGACGACGACGACGACGACGAGGAAGAAGCTGCAGATGCTGAGTCCCCCCACCACCGCTCTCCCGGCTCTCCTGCCCATCGGGAAACCCCGCGTCCTCACACGCAGCTCAGTGGACATGCCGGGGACCTCGTCACCGACTCCCACGAACCGCAGCTTCCCCCGGCATGTGATCGGGAGGGACGTCCAGGTAAGCCCAGAAACTGAACAGGCAAGCAAGCAGCTTATGCAAACAAGCTAGCAAGAAAACCAGCATTCATTCATTCTTCCGTCATCATCTTTACGGTAATCATAACTTTGTTGCTGTAGTTGAACAAAATGGTGACTCCTAGACCTTTTAAAACGAAGTTAAAAATGATTAAACGTGGTGTAAAATCAAAGGTACCTTGAGATGAAGATATAAGCACGACATTTCGAGTCTTTTACTCTTTGACACGAAACGTAGTGGTTTTATCTTCATCTTAAGATACCTTTCATTGTACACCACCTTTTATCATTTAAAAAAAAAATCTTTGTTGCCGTAGTTGTTGTAGTTATTCTTGCTGTTGTAGGAGTCATAAGAACTCACAACATAAAACAACAACATCATATTGGAATACGAGCGAACTGAAAATGTTTAAGGGAGAAGGAGAAGAGGGGCAACAACAAGAACAATGATGATGATGATGATAAACAGAAACAGAGAACTACGAAGTTGCAGAAAACATAACATACAGAATACACAACAGCAGCAGTGAGACTTCTTTGTCACAACTTAACTGTGTTCTGTCCCGGCAACTCTTTCAGGAAAGGCGACTCGTTTCCGCTCTGTACTTATCGATCGATCTTCGGTTCATCGTCTCTTCTAAAACAGCAGCACCCAGACCACAACTCAAGTAACTATGGAGTGATGAGACAAATCATGTTTCTGTCTGTAGGAACTCTCACTTGCCCAACGCTTCTTGTAGAAATAGTAGAGACAACAGCAGCTATAGGACCGGTAACTGGTTGCATTACCAGCAGCTGCAGTTGTATTAGTAGTATCAGTAGCAGCGGCAGCAGTAGTAGTATTGGTTACGGCAGTAGTAATAGTAGTAGTAGTAGTAGAAGTGACAGCAGCAGCAGTAGCAGTATTAGTGACAGCAGCAGCAGCAGTGACAATGACATTAGTACAGCTTGAGTGTTGGTGATGTGGAACTTCACCAGTGGCTTATTTTTTCCTTCCAACTTTGCACATACACCACCAAACCACACTGTGTGTGTGTGTCTGTCTGTGTCTGTGTTTTCGCGCTCTCTCGTTTTGTGTCTGTGACTAAGTGTATCACTTTCTTTACCCTTCTTGAATATGCATGTCTGTTTTGGGTTGTTGTTTTTTGTTTGTTTGTTTGTTTTTGTTTTGTTTTTTTGGTTGTTTTTTGTTGTTGGTTTTGTTTTCTTTTTTGTTGTTGTTTTTTTATTATTATTATTTTTTATTCACTGTTTAACAACTCCCATTTTTCAAATAATAGTATTCTCTTATGCATAACTATAAACTTCTTCATGCATGTTTGACAGAAACGACCGTCACGCCACCAACGCACCCCGCCACCAAGTCAGTCTCAACCACGACGTCTGAAAAAGCTGCCGAGGATCCGAACCAGCAACAGGCAGCAACGGCTTCCACGAAGCGTAAGAGAGATGCGGAGATCCCACCCCCATCGGCACAGCGGACCTTGGCGCAGAGAGTGGAGGCCTTGAGGAGAGAGAACGCCAGACTTAAGGCCCTTTGCACGTGTCGTCACTGCCGCATTCGCCCCGTGAACCTGGCGCTTTTGCCGTGCGGACACCTTTGTCTATGTGTGGAGTGCGGGCCTGCCTTCAGCAAGTGTCCTGTGTGCCTCAAGAAGGTGTTGGCGGACGTTAAAACGTTCGTCGCGTAAAGTAGTGTGTTAAGGGGTGGGGTCACGGGGGTGGGGGAAGGGGGGGGACTTATTAGTGTAAAACTGGCGTAATAGGGATAATGTGGAAATCAAAGGCGAAATGTGTAGAGAAACAGACTTGGAGATAATTTTGTCCTCTGATTTGTTGGAAAGCATGTCCTTGACATTATCAACAATATTAACCCCAAACAACCTGTAAGCTTGATCCAGTACCTATATATGTCCTTCTTCAGTGCATTAAACACCTGGTCTGCCTCCACGTAAGCATTTTTGTTCTGGGTGGAATGGTTAAACCAAGGTATGTTTGTTTGTTGGCAAGTATCTTTCTGCTAGTATTTTTGTAGTCCTGTTTTAATGCATTGTGTATTTTATGTAGTTTCGGTCTTAGATGTGATGTCATTTTTTCTATCTGGTTATTTTTAATGTGTGTGTGTGTGTGTGCGTGCGTGCGTACATGTGTTTGTGAGGTTACGGTGCTCTGGTACGCGTGTGTAAGTGTGTAGGTATGTTAGTATGTCCAAACAGAATTCTATGATAGAAAATATTAAATATTTTAATGCTTATGCAATTTTGTTTTCAGTGCAGTTGATATTTAATGTCAGTGTGTGTGTGTCTGTAAGGGAGGGACATTTATATCATTTATATATATGTGGGGCTGGGGGGGGGGGGTTCTATGAAATGCATTTTGCATTCATATGAACACACTGGATGTTTTCCATTGTCAGATAGCGGTTAAGGCATGTTTATAGTCAACTATGATGTAAAGCGCTTTGAGCAGCACTGGTGCTGGATATCGCGCCATAGAAAAACTATGTATTATTATTATTATTATTATTATGTCATGATTAAGTCATGAGCGGCGCAAAAGCTGAGTGTTGAAGGCGTTGGACTTTACATCTGAGGGTCTCGGGTTCGATTCTTGGTAACGGCGCCTGGTGGGTAAAACCTCCGGGGTGGATAATTTT
>NC_134876.1:87601231-87613731 GCF_041734735.1 Babylonia areolata
ACAGTTTACCACTCCACGCCGTGGGCAGTGTGCTCTCTGTAAGTCGTATACACTGCACGACAGCATACTCAATATTTTGCGGGCGTTGCATGGTGTGTTAGCGAGCAATTTTAACTGTCTGAAGTGTTCTGGTGGTGAGTACTTGGAATGCCTTCAATGCCCTAGACACACATTTAGACACATACACACGGACAAACAATCACACAGACACAGAAACACACCACACACACACACACACACACACACACACACACACACACACACACACACACACATACACACCATGCCAAACTGAGGAATCAAGAACTAAGTATTTTACTGATAGTGACAATTAAAAAATTATATTGATAACGTACACGAAGGTAACGTGTTCGTGAACCCCCAACATGTATTCTAAAACCCATCTTTTGTTTGTTTCCACTACCGCATGAAAGGTATAAAATTCCACAGGACACAAACTTGGCACGGTACCAGTATACCCACGAACGATAATTCTCGCCACCGGAAAAACAACAACAAAAAAACAAACAAAAAAAAAACACTTTTCAACGTTCAGGTTTTAGTCAGTCAAATGAGCGCTTACTTACCACCTTCCCTCATTAACCCTTTCACCACCACTCCACCTCCCATCAAAAACTTTCCACCCACACCACTGACACCACCACGTTTACATCTCGTGTCATGTTCTCTCTGTCTCCCTCTCTCTCTCTCTCTCTCTCTGTCTCTCCCCACCCCCACACCCCTCCACCTCTCTTTCTCTCTCACCATTCTCCCTTTCACCCAAAATACGCACGTGCGTTCAGCTCACCCTCCACCACGTTCTTCACCCTTCTCTCGCCCTCTCCCATTATATCCCCTTCCCTTGATTTGACAGTCTGTCGGGGTTGTTCAGGGTTCAACTCCACCTTGGCGAGGCGTGTGGTGAGGTGTGATTAAAACCTGCTGAGGCGATAGCGCGCAGCTGACATGTAATGTAGAAAGAGCCAGGGTGGTGGTGGAGATGGAGGTGGTGGGAGTGGGGGGTGGTGGGGGTGGGGGTGGTGGTAGAGATAGTGATGAGCCCATGCGTGGAGACTTTTATTTTATTTTATTTTATTTTATTTGAGGCGTGGGCTGACTCGACACTGCAGCATCCATCTATTTCAAACATACATGTATACAGACCATAATTATTGTTGATGGAGAGAAACTGAGGCCTGCCTGTATGTATGTATGTATGTATGTGTGCATACTCGATCTGCTGCAGTTGAGGTGGTGGTTATAATAATTATCAAACCAGGGAACCTTGTCAGCAAACTCTGGTCGTGATTATGACTTTGTTTTCTTTTTGTGGTGTGCCAAAGCGTACGAGACAGGCATATGTCTCTTAATGATCTGATGTGAATTGAATAAGAAAAAGAAAAGAAAAAAAAAGAAGAAGAAGAAAAGGAATGAATAAACGCTGAATGAACGAATAAACCAAAGAGTGATGAAGTAAATCAAGAAATAAAACAAACCCGTCATCATTCACTAAAATCATCAATTAATTGATCAATCACAAGAAATAAATCAATGAATAAGTCAGATCATCATCATCGTCGTCATCCATCCTTAACTCACTCAGTACGGCCAGTCCTCTCTTCTCCTCTACACAGACCCCTCGGATGTCCAGTGGGTGTCTGAATGACCCAACCTTTAGCTTCCGTCGTCAGAATTGTGGTATTCTTTGTCAACATTCACCTCTTTAGTATAAGAGCCTTCCGCTTGCAATATTTTGATGATGATAATTGGGGTGAAACGCTGTTAACGTCGTCTCTTTCGCCGTTCGTGTGGAGAGAGTTAATGGTCGGTTGAACAGTCAACCAGTAAACCAACCAATCAATCAGAATAGCTTTTTTTGCTTTGGTAGTATAAGAATAATCAGGTTTGGTATTTTCAAGACTAGATCAGCTCGAGCAGTGAAAGAGGAGTGGTGGGGGGTGGGTGGGGGGAGGGGTACATAAAATATCAAAAACAACAACAAAATATGTATGGCCTATCTTACTGTGGAGTGATGGCCTAGAGGTAACGCGTCCGCCTAGGAAGCGAGAGAATCTGAGCGCGCTGGTTCGAATCACGGCTCAGCTGCCGATATTTTCTCCCCCTCCACTAGACCTTGAGTGGTGGTCTGGACGCTAGTCATTCGGATGAGACGATAAACCGAGGTCCCGTGTGCAGCATGCGCTTAGCGCACGTAAAAGAACCCACGGCAACAAAAGGGTTGTTCCTGACAAAATTCTGTAGAAAAATCCACTTCGGTAGGAAAAACAAATAAAACTTCACGCAGGAAAAAATACAAACAAACAAAAAAATGGGTGGCGCTGTAGTGTAGCGACGCGCTCTCCCTGGAGAGAGCAGCCCGAATTTCACACAGGGAAATCTGTTGTGATAAAAAGAGAAATACAAATACAAATACTGTATCATGCAGTAATTACGCGTGTATTGTTGGAGAAATGCGGGAAGGGAGCGTGAAGAGACCAAAAGAGACGAGAAAACGTTTATATTTAGACGAAGATAGAGGGAGAAAAGAGTGGAAAAAAAGAGGGAGAGGGGGTAGGAGGGGTGGAGGGGGGCGCGGGGACGGGAGGGGGGGAGAGGGGCGGAAGAATGGGAAATGGGAGACCACAATGAATAATGGGGGGGGGGGGGGGAAGGAATGGAAATCTGTGTGCACCAGTTATTTATCATGTCAGTGGGTTCAGAGGGAAGACAGAAGGGGGTAGCACGAGTCTGAACAGAAGTAAAGAAGGGAGGAAAGGTGGGGGCTGTGTGTGTGTGTGTGTGTGTGTGTGTGTGTGTGTGTGTGTGCGTGCGTGCGTGCGTGCGTGCGTGCGTGTGTGTGTGTGTGTGTGTGTGTGCGTGCACCCAGTTATTTGTCACGTCAGCGTGTTAATGATGATGGGAAGTCTCACGTCTAACGAGGGAAGAAATGAATGACATCCCTGTACCGCTGCTGTCTTGGGTCATGGCCGCGGACATAATGTTACACTGAGTTCGCAGTCATGGCACAAGGAAGGGTTAATTCTCTTGATGAGGGTTGGAGGTGGTGCCCATGACGCACAGTAGGTTATTGTCATTGTTGTGATCGTTTGCTGATATCTATTCGTTTGTTAAACAACAACGTTTGGCGCAGCTTATGTCAGAGATTATCATCAGCTAACATGTGGGCCAAACAGCAAAAGTGAGAGCTGTGTGATCAATAGTTTTCTCCACGGCGATGGGAAGTTCAGTCTTTTGTGAAAGTCTACATACAACTAAATTATCAACCTAGGAGGTAATACTGCACCGGCTCTTAGTGCAGCAGCCTTGGTGGCTATCTGGCCTTTGGCGGGGACCACCCCAACGCCAGACTGCCCTGGAGCCCCTCTTAGCAGAGAGAGTGGGGATTTGAATTACACTCTCCACATTAATCAAAATTCTAGCTCATAATATTATAGCTGAGACATCAGTTGCATCATCCTACACACACACACACACACACACACACACACACACACACACACACACACATCCCCATACATAACTCTCTCTCTCTCTCTCTCTCCCCTCTCTCTCCCTCTCTCTCTCCTTTCTCTCTGTTCCTCTCGCTCGCCCCCTACCCCACCCCGCCTCCCGCACGCGCGCGCACACACACACACACACACACACACACACACACACACACACACACACACACACACACACATTCCCCATCTACTCCCTCCACTCTCAAAGACCAAACCAGAATCTGAAAGTGCTCATCATATAGCATTACCCTGGCTCCGGTACGACGACTGTCGGGCACTATCCGAACTGTAATACGTGGGATACCTTTGTGGCACTGTGAGATGTTCACGACTGTACTGCTGCTTTTGATGTTTGACGACCTGGGTGAAGGGAGAAGCAGGTGAAAGGTGTTGTGTTTCCAGCCTCAGTAAGGTCAGTCTGTGGGAGGGAATAAAATGGGGTTAGGGTGGGGATGGGGGGTGTGGGGGCTACATACATACGTCAGTTTTCTTCGAGTCAGCCGTGTTTTGGTGGAAAAGGTCAGACTGAGTTATGTGAGGATTTTTGGTAGTTGAGGTCGGCGTTGAGAGCCGGCAACAGATGAAGGCAAGGTGTGAAAAGAGATCTGTTCCGTTTAATTCTCCGTCCTTTCTGCTTCTGCCGGCATCTGCTGCTGTCTTTCTTACTGTCTGATTGTCTGTCTGTCTGTCTGTTTGTCTGTCTGACTGTCTGTCTTTCTGTTTCTCTGACTCTCTGACTGTCTGTCTGTCTGTCTGTCTCAAAATTTAACAGGCTGGCTTCCAATCTTTTTTGATTACTACTGATATCAGTCATAAAACCATTTGATATAATCATTTGTGCAATTTCGTATGCCATAATGAACAGAACTGATAAATGAAATGTTCGATTCACATCAGTTATTACGCTGATTATACTTCATTGATATTCTGATTCGCGATGAGGAAATTATGAGTTTGATATATTATGTTCACAGCTCATTGATATAGGCCATAGGTTTAATCAATAAACCATTTCAGAGTTTTCTGCCAATGGCATGCGTGCGGTGTAAAAAGTGTATGTATAATTTCCCGTGCGCCAGCAACTTATGGGTTGCCAGTAATGCCACGGATATGTTCTTTCATCCATTTTCTTCTTCTTAGCATGATGGTGAAGATGATGATGATGATTATCATTTTATCATTATTATTATCATTAACAGCATCACATGATTATTTTCAAAAATAGTATTATCATTATTCTTTTGAAACTGTTATCATTAGATGATGATGATGATGATTATCATCATCATTACCATTATTATTTTCAAAAAACACCATCATCAGTATCATCAACAACAACAAGAAAACAACAACACTTTTATCATTACTATAACCACTACTGCTATCATCGATCTGAGAGGAACCCTTCCAAATAGTTATTATGATTCATCACAGCGGCCATGGGGCGAAACGTACGTGAGTCATGAAGGTGAACGAGTGTGGCAAATGCGAGCTGGTCAGAACGACACCAGCATGAAATCTGGAAGTCAATGTAATATGGATCGACTTCTGCATCGGCAAGCGTGACACAGCAACATCAACAACAACAACAATCAGACGAGCCCTTATGAAGAACAGAGAGTGATGACAGATCAAAAAAAAAAAAAAAAAAAAATCAGAAAAACGTCTGCTTTTTAATATGTTTATGGTAATCAACAAGCAGTGATTCATGAATGAAGAAAAAAAGAATAGAGAGAAGCAGGGAGCTTGTCAGGGTTGACTTGATTTTTATCACGAGTGGTCATTTTAATGCTGTGCTTTAGTCTTCTTTTGCTGCTGTTGTTTTTATACTTTGGTAGTTTGGCTGGTTACAGGAAGGTGGAATATATACCAGTGCACGCAGGGGCCTGATCTTGTGTTTCATGGTAATGTTTTTGTCTTTCCATACAGGCTTCAGTCGGGGCAGATAATGATTTTTGTCTTTTCTAACCTTGAGAGGGTTTCTGGTTTGGATCCCTCAGTTTATTTGCTAATAATAGATCCCAGGTAAGCTGCCTGATGAGCAGTTCATAGGCTGCAGTCCATTGAGAGTTACATCAGCTGTGATGGTGGTATTGTGGCTGACCATCAACTTGGGAGTTTTCAGCGCTGATTCCCATGCCATGATTATAATTATTGTCGATGCTTCTTCATTCTAGTCTTTTGACAAACTTGGAAAGTTCTGCTCACTGGCTGCATGCGAGGAATGAGCCCTCACCTCGGGTTCGGAAGGAAGAATCCAAACCACAGAAACGAGGTGTTAACGCAAGATACTAAACATCAGATGCATGTTATAATTTATCACCAGTAAACAAGTGTACCAAACTATCAAGCAGCACATTGGACCATGTGAAGATCTGCTGACATCAGCCAAGAGTTGAAAACCACGCTGGTATGGTCACGCAATGTGATCCCATGGCCTTGTCAATACAACCCTCAAAAGCTGTTGAAGAATTGAGTCGGAGAAGAAGGAACAAAAACCAACAACCTGACAACATAGCGGACTGGAAGGGAAAACCATTAGCAGAGACCCAGGCACGCAACCGACAGACCTGAAGGAATCTGACGAACAGTTCTTCAATGCGGCACCCCGATGAATCTTCAGGAAGAAGGGGTGGAGTCAGCTGGTTAATTAGACAGTCTGTGTGCTTTCTTCATTTCAACTTTATTTTTCTGTTTCTCAGGCCTTCATTGAACAAGAGAACTGTTCATGCTGAAGTAGTGTGTGGAGCTATGTCTTGTTACCATAGCCACTTCGACTCTTTTCATAACCCCCCCCCACCCACACACCCCCACACCCCCCCACACACACACACTTCTTCTACCATCATACAGCTTGAGGCGGTTGTCAAGGCACAGGCCTCCCTCCTAACCCACCTCAGATTCCACAGACAAGCACGCAGCCCTCTGTCCCCACTGCTTTTGAGAAGAATTGAAGCCGATGATTTCTTTTTGAACGATGGTCTTTCAGGCTTGCGTTCCATCTTGCCATACTATGAGGGCAATCAGCGAGAGGACCGCCTTTCACCTTGATACCACCACCGCGCCACCCTTTGATGTGGGCCGCGTCCTTAAAGGGAGACAAACGAGGACCCACGAGAGGAAAACCGCATCGTGGTTGGTGACGGTGATTGTGGTGGTGGTGACGGTGATGGTGGTGACGGCGGTACATCTGTGAGAGATATTGCTTGTCCACCCCGACCCCCCCCCCTTTCCCCCTTTCGCACACCCCTTTGCTTGTACCCCTCAACCCATTTCCTCCACCAGCCCATTCTCTTCCAGTGTCAAGTTTTCACTACCCAAGCGAAAAATATCCCGGGCACCACATGTTTGGCCATGGTTACCTTCACCTGTCGGGTCGTGTGGAAAGTACCACGAGCGCGCTCACGATGCTGCTGATAAATGACTGCTCTCACGAAAAGTGGGGGAATAGAAGTTGTAGTGGAGGACAGGCGACGATTACTGACATGCATGTTTAAGTTAGTGTTCGGTCAATGGTGAAGGTGGGTGGGTAAGGCAAGAATGTAGATAGGGTGGTGGGCGGGGATGGCTAAGTTAGGGTGCACTCTTCGACAAAATTCATGATTCTGATACTTCTTTGTGGAAAGGAATGTTTTTTTATTGAAAAGTTCAAGGTTCCATTACTTTTTATGGCTTAAGGGACAGTGAATTCTGGGGTTGCTTGCGTGCAGACGTTCTCAGGAACTTCCATTATCATATGAAAAAAAAAAAAATGTTGCCTAATTTTTAGGTAAAGACATTTTTTTTTTTAGAGCACCCTTAAAAAAAAATCAGCTTTAATTTAGTACTGCATTTGGTATTAAGGGGAAAAAACTGCAACAAAAAAACAAACTTAAAACAAAAAACCACAAAACTTGCGCATGTTACGGATCACATTTCAGCAAGACACTTTAATTGCGTATCACGCATGCATTGCTTACACCAACTTTGTTCATGGCATCCATAATTTAGCGATTCTGCCCATAAATACAGAAGGGCTCATGAATATAATGGCCGAGGTTAACCAAGATTGATTACCTTGAGGGCCGAGTTCACCGGGTGCAACAACTGAGGACAGACCATTAACTACCGATATAAACACCGGTGCGTACCGTGGTGCTATGGTATTGGTTCGGAAGGCTATGCTACAGTCATTTATTTGTTTCGGCGAAATGGGAATGAGAACTGTAACTTTTTTTCTCTTTACTTTATTTTATTTTATTTTGTTTGTTTTTTTTGTGTGTTTTGGGGTTTGTTTTTGTTTTGTTTTTTGTTTTTGCGCGCATTTTTCTGTCCTATCCAAGTAACGAAAACCAGAATCAACACAGAACATTAACTGCATGTGGCTGTGTATGGGTTGGTGGGTGACCCGGTATGGGGGCGTAGGGGTGTGGGTGGGGGTGGATAATGCCACTGAGCATGCGCGAATGAAGAGAGTGGTGACTGATGGAAAACAATGTTCAGTTCACATTTTCCTTGCTTGTAATATGTTTTGCATCTGAAAACGAAAACAAAACAGTAACAACAAACAATGGCAACGACAACGATCGAAAGAAAAAAAAAGGGGGAAAGAATAAAGAAAAGAACAAAGAAAAAATAAAAACAGAAAGGAAACGAAAGACCGACCCCCTACCCCCCACCCTCCAAACCTCCCCTCCCCATCAACGCCTATCCCCTCAAAAGAAGGCAAAAAATCAGTGATTATTTTTTTTCTGCAAGACCGTGTATCGTCCTAAAGGGAGAATACTCTATAGAAAACATAATATATAGACGCCTCCACATGTCCTGATTATCGTCTGCCAAAACAAGCTGAGCTGGAGGAGCGTGTCTGTGGGAAAACTGAGATGATGAGGAACCTTGTAACAGTCAGAAATATTACTGGGCATATATCAAGGTCCACTTCAGATATCATGCACCGCAAAGAAAATGCTATGCACATCAGTTTGATTTATTCAAAATGTAGGTACTGTTATCATTTATCTTTCGTTTCATTAGCAAGCGGAGATCAAAAGGAAATTCACTGAAGTGCTATGGACATTTGGATGGGGCAACCCCCATTTTACAAAATCATCGCAAAGTGGAACACGCAAACAGTGTTTTTAATAACAGATATGTCCCCCATTTGCAGCAGCGAGGCACTCGATGAATCTTTGACGCATGAAGGAGACCAGTGTGTGTGAAGGGTTCTCTGTGGCAGTGCCCAGCTGCAGAAACTACCAGAGCTCCTCAACGTTGTCAGGCACAGGGTTTCTTCTGTTCACTCGACGAGCCACTAGTTGGCTCATCCCAGTGTGTTCCTCTGATGCAAGATCGGGAGAACAAGTGGGCCACAGGAGTGACTGTATCTGCTGCTGCTGCTGCTGTTGAAAGCGATGGATGACCACCCTGGCACGATGAGATCTGGCATTACCATCTTGAAGGACGCCGTTTGGTCCATTTGTCCGTAAGAGTTGGGGGCAGGGGATGCGGAGGGGTGTGTGTGTGTGTGTGTGTGGGGGGGGGGGCTGTGGGGGGGGGGGGGGGGGGAGCAATAGGCTGCAGGCTTTCATCTCTGTACCGCAGATCTCTGAGGCTGCCTTGGATCCTGGCACGATGAGATCTTGCAATATAATCTTGAAGGACGCCGTTTGGTCCATTTTTCCGAAAGTGTAGGGAGGGGTTGGGGGCAGCAACAGGCTTCAGGTTTTCATCTCTGTACCGCACACCTGTGAGATTGCCTTGGATGCGGAAATGGGGAGCGGGATAAAGGCTGATGCCTTCCCAGGGTATAACAGATCCGCCGCCATAACGGCCACTCTCCTGCCCAGCTCCGTCAACAAACGGTTCACCTACACGTCTCCACGATCCTTACACGACCATCAGTGAAGGACAGAGTGAATCGGAATTCGTCTGTAAACAGTACATTTTCCCATTGCTGTCTCGTCCAGTGTTGTTCTGCTGTGCAACAGCTTCTGCCAGTTCTCAAGCGGGCTGGAGCCAGAAAAGGGCAAGGCAAGGCAAGGCAAGGGGCAAGGCAAGGCAAGGCAAGGCAAGGCAATAAGTTTATTTCATGTGCCCCCTGGGGGCATTAAAACATTACATACTTTACACAAATCATGCAAACAAAAAAGTAACATAAAAAAACTAGAAATAGACCCATTCGTTCAATTACTCAATATACGCATTAACAAGCATTGTTTTACATATGATACAAACAAACAAAATTTCCCTATCAAAAGATAGGGCGAACTGCTGATCTTCTGGATTGCACATTGGCCTCATACAGACGATTGTGGATGGTCTGGATGCTGACGTTCAGGTTTCCAGCGGCCCTGAGAACAGCACACAGATGGAAGTTGGTAACCAGGTCTGTGTGGCGTTGGGGATCATCAGATGATCCTGTTTTCATGTGGTCACGCGGGGTTTATCGGATCTCCGGACTTCTGCTGTCAGCATGCTTGATGGTTAGTAAACGTGTTCGCAGTCTGTGGATGACTGAGTGGGTCACGCAAGCCTTCTGCCAATTTTGGCTGAGGTCCTACTCCTACCTGGATCCACGATACAGCTTTTCTTCTGTTCCTCCAGTATTTCGTGGTGTGCTGTGGTTGCTAGCCTGACAGCCACCCATTATTCAAGCGTCTTTAAAAAAAAACAAAAAAACAACCACCCCAAAACAAAAACAAACCTCAACTGTTGTCAGGAATATTCTGCCTTGCACGTGCATCACAGAAAAATCCTCAGCTTGTCTGCTTTTTAAAAAAAAATTTTAAATAATTTTTTTACCTGGATCAACATTTAACTCCATTGCTGAATTGACAGTCTTGTGTTGAAAAAAAAAAAAAAAACTTCTACACGGAAGATTCAAAAACAAGCCTTCACAGTCCAGGCAACAGAACGGCTTAAAGTGTGTGTGTGTGTGTGTGTGTGTAAGACACAAATGGACTTTTTGTCAATGGAAAGACGATGACAGGATAATCTTTTCAAAGGAAGTACGTTACACTGTGGAGTCGAGAAGGCCATGCAGTAGCTGCAACGTTTGTGTGTGAGTAAAAAGGTTCCGCTTCACTGGTTAAACTCGGACATGGGGAAGAGGGGAAAGTATGCATGCATGATGGTGCGGTCGGCTGTTGACTGTCACATCAGGTGAGTGAGTTCTTGTCATTTCGTTCGTCTGCTGTTCGTCAGTGCATGTAATACTTTGCATTGTCTGTTTGTATCCGTCCGTTCGTCGGTCTGTCCATCTCTCTCTGTGTGTCTGTCTGTCTTTCTGCCTCTGTTAATGTCTGTCTCTCTGTCTCTGTCGACGTGTGTGTGTGTGTGTGTGTGTGTGTGTGTGTGTGTGTGTGTGTGCGTGCGTGTGTGCCTGCGTGTTTATCTCTCTCTGTCTATCTCTGTGTGTGTCTCTCTCAGTGTCTCTCTCTCTCTCTGTCTCTCTCCTCTCTGTCTCTCTCCTCTCTGTCTCTCTCCTCTCTCTCTCTCCCTGTCTCTTTCTGTCTGTCTGTCTCTCTCTGTCTCTGTCTGTCCCTCTGTCTGTTTCTGTCTCTTCCCCAGTCTCTCTGTCTCTGTCTGTCTCTCTCTCTCTCTCTGTCTCTGTCTGTCTCTCTCTCTCTCATTGTTTCGTCTCTTTATCTTTAGTGGTCTAGCTATCAATCTAGCTCTGTCTATAGCCTGTCCATCTCTGTCTTCTCTGTGTCTCGTGGAATGTATGTATATATGTATATTATATATATATATATATATATATATATATATATATATATATTTGTGTGTGTGTGTGTGTGTGTGTGTGTGTGTGTGTGTGTGTGTGTGTTACAGTTGCGTTGAAATCGCAGCACTTCAAATGAAACTTTTGCTGCCGGCTTAGTGTGTGGAGAGCAAAAGTTACCAAAAATATAAAGAACTATCATGAGAATAAATAGAGTAAACATTATACACCACAGTCCAGGCCAGACAAGATAAAAAAAACAAAACCTGTTCCAGTGACTGACCAAAAAATGGCTGTTTCCTTTTACCTGTCATCGACCATGCATTTTTGACTCTGCAACACACATACACACACACACACACACAGACCCCTCTTCCTCACCCTCCAGATCTTTCCCTTGGTGGTTCGCTCTTATGACCGCTGGACATTAATGAATGCAAGTGGTTATAAGGTTGAGGGTTTAACGATCAAAGTTAATGGCATTCGCCCTCAACTGTCAAGTTGTAACCGGTGCCCAGTGGTGTCTCGGTGTTACTGTTAGGTCGCGGGGTTCGGGTGAAAAAGTACTAAACCTTTCATAAGCGGAGACGCTTTTTATGGAAAGCATAGGCCGCCGTTGAGTGTTGTGCTGTCTTTGGAAAGCAATAAGCCGCCGTTGAGTGTTGTGCTGTCTTTGGAAAGCAATAAGCCGCCGTTGAGTGTTGTGCTGTCTTTGGAAAGCATAAGCCGTTGAGTGTTGTGCTGTCTTTGGAAAGCATAAGCCGTTGATGTGTTGTGCTGTCTTTGGAAAGCACAAACCGTTGATGTGCTGTCTTTGGAAAGCATAAGCCGTTGAGTGTGCTGTCTTTGGAAAGCACGAGCCGTTGAGTGTTGTGCTGTCTTTGGAAAACATAAGCCGTTGAGTGAGCTGTCTTTAGAAGGAAAAGCCGTTAAGTATGATGTCTTTGGAAAGCATAAGCCGTTGAGTGTGCTGTCTTTGGAAAGCATAAGCCGTTGAGTGTGCTGTCTTTGGAAAGCATAAGCCGTTGAGTGTTGTGCTGTCTTTGGAAAGCATAAGCCGTTGAGTGTGCTGTCTTTGGAAAGCATAAGCCGTTGAGTGTTGTGCTGTCTTTGGAAAGCATAGGCCGTTGAGTGTTGTGCTGTCTTTGGAAAGCATAAGCCGTTGAGTGTTGTGCTGTCTTTGGAAAGCATAAGCCGTTGAGTGTGCTGTCTTTGGAAAGCATAAGCCGTTGAGTGTGCTGTCTTTGGAAAGCATAAGCCGTTGAGTGTTGTGC
>NC_134876.1:87621231-87626231 GCF_041734735.1 Babylonia areolata
TCATGGTACGTGTTCTCAGATCGATATACCTTTAAACACAGTTGCATTGTGGGCTTTCAGTCTTGTCAAAACAACATCATCAAATTGATGCTTAAGGCCAACCGACAACAAATAATATATTGCGCATTTTATTAACCAAGCACAATTGCACACAACCGCATTTCATGCCGGGTTTATCAAGCCACAGCTCATATAAAACCAGTAATGATTCCCTACGTGAACAAGCTCGGCACCCGTGCAAGCTAGGAGCTGAAAGGATAATAAAATGGCTGATTTTTTTTTTCTTTTTTTTTTTTTTTTAAATAGCGCAGTCGTCAAATTCTCCTTTAGCTGAGACATAAAACCGACATAAACACGATACGATTTGCCGCTTTAACAGCAATGGAAATTTCATTTTCATTTTACTTCCCTCCACTTCTGGCCTCCCCTTTCCTCCCCGGCCTTATTTCCTTTCATTCGTTCGTTCTTTCCTTTTTTTTCTTTCTTTTCCTTTTTTTTATCTTCTTACTTTTTGAAGGAAGGCGCCGAACTCCATTCACTGTAACGTCGAGTCACCCAAGCCATAATTATTAAATCACCGTGGATTAGTTTCGGCCCTAAAAACTGCTACTCATCAGAAAAAAAAGAAGTTCGTGTGCTATACCTATGTTGATTTTTACCGAGTATGGCATGCCGGCTCATGAGTCTTCATGGGCAAATAAAACAAGGTCATGCTTGAAACGCGCCAACACGACGTGCTATGGCAGCGGCTGAGTTGCTGCTGAACAAAAAAAATCCGGCCACTTATCCGTCGCCGTTAGTAGCTTTGTTTTGTATTGTGTGTGAGGGAGTTTGGGGGAGGGTTGAGGAGAGGGGGTGGGGGTGGGGGGGCAGTGGATGGAAGATAGTAAGAAGCAGTGTGTTGCTGCTATCATTTTTTAGTAGTCCTTTTTGTTTGAACAGTCACCTTGGACTCGTATTATTTAACTAACACTATCCTGGATTGTATGGGACCTACAATGGTGAACCTGTGTTGTTGTGTTGTTGTTTTTTTACACGTGTGTGTGTGTGTTTGTGTGTATGTGTGTGTGTGTGAGAGAGAGAGAGACTCGAGAGAGAGTGAGACACACACACACACACACACACACACACACACACACAGAGGCGGGGAGCGTGGCGGATGAACGCGCAGACAGAAATGATGGAGACTGACACATGGCGTCGTCTTGTCCTACTGGTGTACCCCGGCCGGCTGGGATTTTGTCGGGTGTTTGTAATCAGATTTCCACCGTAAATTCTCTCGCTAAGTCCGACCCAAAATGGAAGAGCACACAAACTCGGGTCCTCCCTCATGAAATATGTATCCGAATGACCGAGCGCGCGCGCGGCAGGACACCGCAAGACAAGGAACGGGTAAAGATTTCCACAACGATTTAAAAACCGATCAAACTCGTATATCCGTCAGTCAAGTGATGTGTGCGTAGCCTCTACTGCTGAACCTTAGATTGAATTACCGTGAGTGCCGGCCAGTGTGAATAATATGTGTGCTTGCGTGCTCGTGTGTGTGTGTGTGTGTGTGTGTGTGTGTGAACATGAGGAAGTGAAATTTGCGTGAATGCATGGTGGGGTCTTCAGTGTTTGGGTGGTGGAGACGTCGTTAGCGTTAACCATTTCAGCTTCGGGAAAGGATAATGATGATGGTGATGATGATCATTGTAATCATTATCATACTATATCAAAGCATTACCACCACTGACCACCACAATCATGATAATGATAATAATGATAATAATTACAGCTACAACGATAAGAATGACGATGAGAATAATAAAGATAATGATGATGAAGATGATGATAATATAAGAGTAGTATTATTATTAAGAAGAAGAAGAATTACGGTGATGTACAACTACGACCGAATCTCCGCTACGACCCACGGAACTGCTTCTACTTTAAGTTACACGATAATATTGTGAAAGTTGTTTCAGTGACTTCCTACTATTGTATCAAGTTATTTTCTTGGTTTTCTCTGGACTCTCTGTGTGTGTGTGTGTGTGTGTGTGTGTGTGTGTGTGTGTGTGGTTCAGGAACAACTCTTGTTGCCATAATTTTTCTTGAAATTTGCGCTTTAATAATGTGCATACTGCAGTCAGAACCTTAGTTTTAAGTTGTCTCGAAATTCTAGTTCCCGAACCATGTCTTCTCGTGGACATGGAATGGAGAGGTCACTTTTTCTTTCTTTTTTTTTTTTTTTCCCATGTGCTCTTATGCCCACCACCACTGCAATTTTTGACGTAGATTAATTTTTATGAGACGGGCGCAACAGCCGAGTGGATAAAGCGTTGGACTTTCAGTCTGAGGGTCCCAGGTTCGAATCACGGTGACGGCGGCCTGGTGGGTAAAGGGTGGAGATTTTTACGATCTCCCAGGTCAACACATGTGCAGACCTGCTAGTGCCTGAACCCCGTACGTGTGTATATGCAAGCAGACGATCAAATACGCACGTTAAAGATCCTGTAATCCATGTCAGCGTTCGGTGGGTTATGGAAACAAGAACATACCCAGCATGCACACCCCCGAAAGCGGAGTATGGCTTGCCCACATGGCGGGGTAAAAACGGTCGTACACGTAAAAGCCCACTCGTGTGCATACGAGTGAACGTGGGAGTTGCAGCCCACGAACGCAGAAGAAGAAGAAGAAGAAGACATAGATTTACTGATATTTTTCTCTGTTCAATGCCCGTTCGTAATTAAAGTGAAGTGCGGCGACTGGGTCTTGCACTACTACTGTACTAGTAATAGAGAAGAAAAAAACAAACAAAACCCAACAACTGATACTGTATGGGTCTGCTTTTATTCAATGCCGGCCCGACTGATTCATAGACCACAGAATACTATAGGATCCGTCACAGCGGATCAGAGGGGGTGTTCAGAGAGCGGGAGGTAAAGCCGGGACTCCCTCCAAGCTGGCCTCCGCCACTCGCTTCCGGGAAAACTTTATAAAGCCGCCGGGAGAAAGTGAGTAGAGGAGGGGAGGAAAATTAATGATGAGTTGGAATTTGACGGGGCTGTCACTGACTTGGTTCCCTAGCAAGCAGACTGACTAACGGTGCTTTAAGTGTAAGGTAGTGCACAGCGAAATAAGCTCTCTTTCTTTCTTTCGTCAGTCGTTGCGCTGCATGCCACGAGCACACCGCACACACATTGACCCACATCACACACACACACACACACACACACTGGCAACACAATAATCCAAAGGCCGAGTTCTCTGTTGCCACAAAATTATTTCCAACCAGAACTGGCAAAATACATATATGAATGCTTTAAAGTTCGCAGTCCATAGCTATGTCTTATGGAATATCCTGCATGTGCTCACAACTTATTGCTTCTACTTTTTGTTTGCTTGTTGTGTTTAGTTTATAGTGTCCATAATGCCTATGATGGTTTTACGACAATTGAATGTGTTCTGAGTTCTTCACACACACACACACACACACATACACAGGCACACACACACATTTGTGCGTGTGATTTTTGTGTGCTCATATAGATCGAGACCAGATGAGTTCAGTCAGTGAAAGACAGACATATACAGGGTAATATCTACGTGGTTTGATGAGTGCAATTTTTGTTATGCGCGTGCAGTGGTGATTGTCTAGTCCGCGCACGTGCAACTCAGAGGCAACGAGAGACCTTTTATTTATTTATTTTATTTTATTTATTTTTTTTTTTTTGGGGGGGGGGGGGGGTGGAGGGGGAGGGCAGGGGGGGAGAGGAGGGGGCGGGGAGGGGGGGGGGTCAAGGCCAAATCGTCATTTGGCTGCCGGACTAAGATGAACGCGGAACGGCCGTTGAATATGTGGATGAGATGCACGCACAGGTCCTATTCGCCTACTTTCCCGTTTCGCCTATTTCCCGTTTCGCCTACTCCTTGCCTTTCATCGTGCGGCCATCATCATTGAATAGCCTCTTGAGAGTTTGACTTTAGGCCCGTTTCACCTGTGTGTGTGTGTGTGTGTGTGTGTGTGTGTGTTAGAGAGAGAGAGAGAGAGAGTGTGTGTGTGTGTGTCGTGTGTGTGTGTGTGTGTGTGTGTGTGTGTGTGTGTGTGTGTGATAGAGAGAGAGGGAGTGTGTGTGTGTGTGTGTGTGTGTGTGTGTCGTGTGTGTGTGTGTGATAAAGAGAGAGAGAGTGTGTGTGTGTGTGTCGTGTGTGTGTGTGTGTGTGTGTGTGTGTGTGATAGAGAGAGAGAGAATGTGTGTGTGTGTGTGTGTGTCGTGTGTGTGTGTGTGTGATAGAGAGAGAGAGAGAGTGTGTGTGTGTGTCGTGTGTGTGTGTGTGTGTGTGTGTGTGTGTGTGTGTGTGTGTGTGTGTGTGATAGAGAGAGAGGGTGTGTGTGTGTCGTGTGTGTGTGTGTGTGTGTGTGTGTGTGTGTGCTACACACCGGGCACTGGCACGCAAGTATAGTATAGACCCACACACGCGCGCACTTTCAAAACAATAAACAGGGACAAGTCCTTACAAAACAGACAGCCTGCCATACAACGTACCCCTCAAACACACCTTGTGACGATTTTAACCAGACTTGAGTTCGCGTCAGTCAGACCAGCACTGAACCCAGGCATCGTCAGTGGAACTTGCAGGGGCGATAAGTCGGATGCGACACGTTCGTTCAGAAGAAAAAAATCAAAGAGAAAACAAAATATGATGAACCAAAACAGAAACTTGATACAAACCAAACCGTGGGTAGGTTCCTTGCAAATAAACGACAATACCAGTTTCAGATTGAGCGTTGGTGTAAAAACAAAACAAAAACAACAACAACTCCACCAGCGTGTACGCGTTTTTGCTGGCAAGGTGGTGGGTGTTAACGGTGAGGAGCAGACAGTAAACGGAACAGCGGCAAGCTCCTCCCACTGCAGAAAAGCACGCGGTTGAAGTCCTGCCGACTGTGTGTGTGTGTGTGTGTTCCCCACACGGTAACTTTTGACGGCATGGTGAGTTGAGGTTCGCGGGCATTG
>NC_134876.1:87628731-87631231 GCF_041734735.1 Babylonia areolata
TGTGTGTGTGTGTGTTGTTGTTGTTGTTGTTGTTATTGTTGTTATTGTTGTTGTTTTTGTTGTTATGTGTGTGTGTGTGTGTGTGTGTGTGTGTGTGTTCGTGTGTGTGTGTGTGTGTGTGTGTGATTAGATAAACAGTACAAAATTATACGTAGACAATCACCGCAATTACAGTTATAAAAAGGAGGGAAGGGAGCGGCGTGTGCCAGTGAGCAAGAGAGGGGGGAAAATCAAGCTTTAAAACACCACAACAACAGCAACAACAACAACAACAACAACAACAACCCAACAACACACCTCAGTAAGAAAATATATAAATACATGAATGAATTAATGAACGCAAAAAGAAATAAACATACAATAACAAAAACAAACAAACAAACAAAAAGAAGTAATAACTAAAAAAAGGAATGGGTAATAAATGACAAAATAATGAATGATTTAATAAATGAATGAATAAGTTAGCACCTTTGATGTCAACAAGCACACTGTAGGAGTTTTCGCTTTCCTGTGCAAAAAAATGTTTCGTTGACAGAGATACACTTGCATAACCGAGTAACGTTTTTTTTTTGTTTTTGTTTTTTCTTTTCTTTTCTTTTCTTTTTCTTTAAAAAAATGCGTTTAACTTATCTGTTTCTTTCTTATTTGCATTTTGAAAGCAATTTGAACTAAGTCACAGAATGTCATTCCTGTGTCTCTGTAGTGCACGGATATTTTAGTTGTTGTTGTTTTTTTTTCCTGAGGGTCTGAAAAAGAAAAAAACAAAAAAAACAATAAAAGATCTTTTACAGCTCCCTATATATTTCACCAGCCCATAGGTATATATCTTGCAAATAATATGTTTCCTTGTTGCCCGGGAAACTGGGCAACGCTACAGTTGGCCTGTCAGTTTATGTATTCAATTTTTAATACTGAGAGCTCGTTCACGCACACTTGTCAACCCGATTTTCTTTCTTTCTTTTTTTTCTTTTCTTTTTTTTTTAATATAAAAAAAAAACCCACCTTGAGAGGGAATCCGGCTGACTGGTCATCCCTGTTACATAATGGTAATGCTAACAGTTATGATGATGATATACATAATGATGATGAAGATGATGATGATAATCAGTAATAGTAATAGTAGTCGTGGTGGTGGTGGTGGTGGTAGTAGTAGTAGCAGCAATAGTAACAATAATGATAATGATGATAATAATGATAATAATAATAATAATATTGATAATGATGATGATACTACTACTACTACTACTACTACTACTACTAATAATAATAATAATAATGATGATGATGATGATGATGATGATGATAATAATCATAATCATAATCATAATAAAACTACTGCTACTACTAATACTGAAAACAGCAACAACAATGCTACTACTGCTACTACTACTACAACTACCACTACTACATACGACGACGACGACGACGACGAATGAAGAAGAAGAAGAAGAATGACGACGAAGATGAGGAGGAGGAGGACTGACTGCAATAGTGATGGTAATAATGAACATCAAATGTTTAATTCGGAATACCCTCTCTGTCTAATGTTTTTATTTTCGATAATTCAATGCATGGTTTGTACAAAACAAAATCAGATTCAATGCGGAAACTGTATTAAAAAAAGAAGAAGAAGAAAAAAAAAAGTAAATGAAAAAAATCGTCAGCTAATACATAAAAGGAGCCATTAAAATGGTGCCCATTCAGTTTTGTGAAACTAGAATGGCTTTCCCCGAAGTAAAATAATTATTCATCTTCAATGTTTTTTTCTAGCACGAACCTAGTTTAATAGTAAGCCCACTAATATTTGTATTGGCGATAATATACTGATTACGTCATAAAACGTCCAACTCATAACTCTCTCTCTCTCTCTCTCTCTCTCTCTCTCTCTCTCTCTCTCTCTCTCTCTCTCTCAAAAGCATAAAGACGAATCAGTGGATTTAAGAGAATAGGCTAATTATACTTTGCACGAGATAATTGCCTGAAAGCGATATCACTTTGGAAATGAATAAATGATGAGGATCCCAAAACCCGACTGACATGAGGCAGCAGAGAAGTGAATAGAAGGGAAAGTTTGTTGCGGACAAACGACTGATGGCTGCACGCAGTTTCAGTTTCAGTTTCAGTAGCTCAAGGAGGCGTCACTGCGTTCGGACAAAACCATATACGCTACACCACATCTGCCAAGCCAAGCAGATGCCTGACCAGCAGCGTAACCCAACGCGCTTAGTCAGGCCTTGAAAACCCCCCCCCAAAAACAACAAAAAAAAACCAAAAACAAAAAACCGGGGGAATAAATAATAGATAAGCTTGCATAAATAAATAAATAAATAAATAAATAATAATTATAATATAGAAAAAGGTAGTAGTAATAATATTAGTAATATTAATAAAATGATAATAATAAAACATAAATAAATAAATAAATAAGACAACAACAGAGTTCACACACACACACACACACACACACACACACAGAAGCAGTGAAAATCGTGAAAAACAA
>NC_134876.1:87636231-87651231 GCF_041734735.1 Babylonia areolata
AGCGGTTTTGGGGCCAGTCTGTTTGAGCGGTGTGCACGGACAGTCGGGAGGCTATACCCGAATCACGGACAAAGCGTTGGCACCGCACGACAAGTGCGAACCCATCACCATTCCGCTGTGTAAAGACATCCAGTACAATGAGACCATCATGCCCAACCTGCTTCTCCATCAGAAGCAGGAGGACGCGGGGCTGGAGGTGCACCAGTTTTTCCCCCTCGTCAAGGTGCAGTGCAGCCTGCAGCTCAAGTTCTTCCTGTGTACAATGTACGTACCCGTGTGCACAGTGCTGGACGAAGCCATTCCACCCTGCCGCTCCCTCTGCAACCAGGCCCGAACGGGGTGCGAGTCCCTCATGAACAAGTTCGGGTTCCAGTGGCCCGAGAGTCTGAGGTGTGACAGGTTCCCCAAGTCGGGACTGTGTGTTGGAGAGAACACGACGGAGGGAGGAGAGTCGACCAACGCACCTCCCATTGACCGCCCGGATCCTGGCAGTGAGATTGGCGGGGATGGGGACGGGGATGATGTGGATGTGGAAGGTGATGGCACGGCTGGCACCCACGAGTTCAAGTGCCCCCCTCAGCTGAGGGTGACCAAGGGGTTTGATTACAGACTGAAGGTAGGCAGTCACGTGGTGTCGGACTGTGGAGCACCCTGCTACAACATGTTTTTCGACTTCCGTCAACGTGACTTTGCCCGCTGGTGGATTGGGATCTGGTCTTGCATCTGTCTGGCCTCCACCCTCTTCACAGTCCTCACCTTCATGATCGACATGCAGCGCTTCCGCTACCCAGAGCGACCCATAATCTTCCTCTCGGGCTGCTACTTCATGGTGGCCTTGGCCTATCTGGTGGGTTTTGCCTTGCGGGAGAAGATTTCCTGCAACGAGAAGTTTGACCCCTCACCTCAAAAGCCCACCATCTCCAAGGACATGATGTTGCAGGTGGTGACCCAAGGCACCAAGAAGGAAGGCTGCACCATCCTCTTTATGATGCTCTACTTCTTCTCCATGGCTTCCTCCATCTGGTGGGTCATCCTCACCCTCACCTGGTTCCTGGCAGCGGGCATGAAGTGGGGGCATGAGGCCATCGAGGCCAACTCCCAGTACTTCCACCTGGCCGCCTGGGCCGTGCCTGCCATCAAGACCATCGCCATCCTGGCCATGGGGCAGGTGGACGGGGATGTTCTCTCTGGAGTCTGCTTCACTGGAATTTTTGATGAGGATGCCCTCAGGGGCTTTGTCCTGGCCCCCCTCATGGTCTACCTCATCATTGGAACCTCCTTCCTTCTGGCCGGTTTTGTTTCTCTTTTCCGCATCCGCACCATCATGAAGAGTGACGGCACTAAGACGGACAAGCTGGAGAAGCTGATGGTGCGAATTGGCATCTTCTCTGTCCTCTACACTGTTCCTGCCACCATTGTCATTGCCTGCTACTTCTATGAGCAGGCCTTCAGGGAAAAGTGGACAGTCACCTGGCACTCCACCATCTGCAAGATTCCTGCCTTTGACATCAACTGCCCACCACCCGGCAAAGTGGGCTCCAAACCGTGGCCAGACTTCAATGTGTTCATGATCAAGTATCTGATGACTGTGATCGTGGGCATCACCTCAGGAGTGTGGATCTGGACTGGCAAGACCTTCCACTCATGGAAGATGTTCTGGCGCAGTCTCTTCATGTTGAGGAACACAGCATCAGTTGTGTAACAACTTTCTGAAGTGGTTATGTGTTCTATGTGTGTGAACTTATTTTTTACCGCAGAATGAAAGTATTCTCCAGTGTACATTCAGAAATGGGGGGAGGGGGGAACTTGAATCATTGTGTTTCTGACCCACCCCCACCCTCACTGAGATGGTTGTGTTGGTGTGAACTGCTTTGGTCAGCCCTGAATGTCATTGATAGAATGTGTAGACCTCTGTGGAGTATTTAAG
Organism: Babylonia areolata; assembly: GCF_041734735.1. NCBI lineage: Eukaryota > Metazoa > Mollusca > Gastropoda > Neogastropoda > Buccinidae > Babylonia > Babylonia areolata. The sequence goes on from NC_134876.1 coordinate 87,638,159, forward strand.
CCACACACCACCTGTAGAGTGCATTTTACGGAAATGTCATGATTGTGCTTGTGTACAACCTTATACAGTACACGGTTTTGTATGCTACCTGATGAATGTGATAACTGATGGTCAAGACACAGATGAGATCTTTCTATTTTCTCTTGTGCTGATTTGAAAATGTGGAGATATTCTTGCACAACGTGAATCATTTTCAAAGGGGTATTTCCGCCTGAGACTAATATGAAGTCCTTGTCACTCTGCGAAACATTTGACTTCAAGATAAATGAAAAGGAATTAACAGTCCACAATACGGCAAAACTAAAAATTTTGCAGGTGCAAGCAAGGGTGAGTGTGTGTCTGTTCATGTACATGTAAACTTACAAGATTGGAAGAAATCACCCTCATGTGGATGTGCACATAATGCTTTATTTTTCGTACCAGTAAGCCACCCACCATTTCAGTTCCTTCCCATAAGAAACCTGTGGACAAGGAGGGAATGGAGGGAGGCATGGACAGAAAGAATTTTGATTCTTTCTCCTGAGGCACTGAGCTGCACGTGTCCACTCTACATACATTAACATACATGTGTCCAAGTTTTCGTCAGCTTACATGGTTAAAGAGTGATGCACAATTCTTTCGTAAAATGTATTGATCATTAACTTGTTTCTTACTTAGTAACTTACTTAAGACTGTGACTGACACAGGGTCGTTTCATTCAGACTACTTAAAAAGCAACAAGAAAAAAAGGGAAAAAAAACTACCACTGCCCCTCCATGGTATTCCTTGACAAATCTGCAGTGATTTGACTTTTTGATTATTTTACACCATGTTTTATAAAGACTTTATAATAATGTGGGTGTGTACAGAAGTGTGTGAGTGAGTGTGTGTGTGTACTGTATGTGTGTGTGTGTTTGTGCTGAGTGAGACTGAGAGTGGGTGGGTGGAAATTTTATGTGTGAGCTGATGTAAATGTATGAAGTGGGATTGATAGCAGTGTCACAAGAATGATGACTGAACTACTTTGTTAGTGTCAGTTCAGACACTTGGTCTTGTCAAAAGTGTAACAGTGCTCACACTGATTTTTTTTTTTCTTTTGGTATTTTTCTTGTCTATGAGACAAAAGGGTTATTTCCCTTCTTGTTGATCCCCATCCCCATTTCCCATGCTCTCAGCTCCCCCCTCCCCCCCCCCTTTTTTTTTGTTTTTGTTGGTTGTTTTTCTCTTTGCGTGATGAATTTTATAAATGAATAATTAATTACGTTTATTTTCAGATTAAAAGTGAAACTCTTCAACTTTAAAAGACATTATTAAATATTTGTTTGCTTATTTATGATTTATGTAGAATATATAACACATAAAATTCTCTCACTCTTTGTATTTTTTTCTATTTCTCTTGACAAGAGATAGGTTGCAGGTCACTGTTCTACTACTACTATTACTACTAATAATGTTATTTATATAGCGCTGAATTTTGTGCAGAGACAAATCAAAGCGCTTTTGCACCAGTCATTCACAGCATGCATAACTCTAAAACTGGAAAAAAACTAAAGACAAGGAAGAGGGAAGGGAGGCTATTTTGGGAAGAGGTGGGTTTTAAGGCCAGACTTGAAAGAGCTGAGTGCGGAGACTTGACAAAGCAAAAGAGGAAGTTCATTCCATTTGCAAGGTCCAGAGACAGAGAAAGAACGGCGGTCAACTTTTGAGTGTTTGAATCTGGGTATTCATTAACAGAGTGGCTCTGAAACTGATCAGTGAAGGCAGCCACAGAGATAGGAAGGGGCAGATTTGTGAATACATTTATAACATAGAGTGCTGGATCTTGTACTTGATTCTGTGTGAGGAGTAAGTGTAAGGAGGGACGTATAAATCTTGTTTTTTTTTGTTTTTTGTTGTTTTTTTTTTTACCTCAAACAAACAAGTATAGCCCTTTCTCTCCTTACCCACCCACCCGCTTCCTCTCCTCATTATGTTATGCACGTCATAATGAATCATTCTTGATCAGCAGAGCTGACTTGCATTACATGTGTTTCCTTACATCATAGAGCGTAATAATACATTCTCGATTCAAAACAAAATAGTTATACTGCTGTGCAATGAATTTATTATCAAAATGATTTTATGATGTGTAATTTTTTCCCTTTTGAACAGTATGCTAGTGACTTCATCATTATGTTGGACAAAGTCTTTTCACAAGGGTATATATATATATATATATATATATATATATTATAAAAACTACTTCAGTACAGGAAATTATATCTTTTTAGGTCTCATATGGCCTTGATCTTAGTTCCAGTATTTTATTGCATTGTTGCAGTCATGAAATCAAGACCTTATTAAAAATGAAATATGCACTGAATTAAAAAAGCATATGATGTGTAAAGTTCTCTGTTCTATTATTATAGTTAGTAATACTATATTACTTTAGGAATGGTATAAGTGTTGACTGGGTGTGAAAGAAATCTGTAGTTGTTTGTGGGGCAGGGGGTATCACTGGTTTTGTTGTTGTGTTGATGATTTAAGGATTCTTGATTACTCTTCATTATATTAATTTAAGATTTGTCCGTTTGCATTTTTGTGTATACATACCCGTATGTGTGTGTGTGCTGTACGTAAACTTCCATAAACGTGTTAATTGTGTCCCTACATTACCTGACGGCACATGAAAACTAGGTTGTATTCATTGAATACAACATAATCAATACAGCGTGTCCATCCATACCAAGGGTGCATTTGAATATATACAGAAGTTTAAAAATTCATTTTCACCTTTATTTTTTATCTTTGATTTTTTTTTTACGTTCTTTTTCATTATTGAGGAACCGCAGATCTTTATGCTACATGCTCGTTTTGTGGAAATAACTTATTCTCTAATAAGGCACAATAACTTACATTAGTTTGATTGTTACTGACCGTAAAAACTGACCATGAAAGAAAAGGAACTATTTTGATATCTTTAAAATATGTCATTTGGCTTATAATTTCTAACTAATTATTGGTTCACATTATTAAATTAAGTTTTGTTTTTTTATTATTCTTCATTTTGTCATCATCATCAGGAGTTGGAGAGCATTCACTTTATGTTAAATGTAGTTTGTAGTGTGCTTTGTACAAATGTTCAAGCAGTCCATGTGCAATATTGACAAAATGGCCAAAGACGTTTTCAGGTTTGAAACAATATTTCAGGGTTTTGCTTTGGGAAGAGAACGAAGCTTGTTTTTATTTTTTTCTCTCTATAATGTTCATTGATGTTAAATGTATGAGGAAAGCTGAATGTTGAGTATATTAACCTAAGTTTGAATTACAGCTAAACTGACATATATATTTTTTTATTTGCAGGGATTGTGTGTAGTGTTAAATTTTGAGTAATCATTATGGCAGCAATATTGAAAAAAAAAAAAAAAAAAAAAGAAACCCCAACAGAAACAAAGATAGACCAACAGGAGTGTTGGAACACTCTTTTTTTTCTTTCAGCTAAAAAATACATTTTGTTGAGTCTATACAACTGGCTTCTTCCACAAAGTATTCTTTCAAAAGTTGCTGTTTGTGCTGTACTTCAGTTGCATGAATGAATAACTTTTTTTCTTTTTCTTTTTTTTTCTTTTTCTTTTTTTTGTATATATTCTGTAAAAATGCATTTTAATTGAAATCTAGCATTATGGAAAAAAAAAGTAAAGCAAGGAAAAAATGGTAGGCAAAGATGAAAAGAAATAATAAGCAAAAGACTGAAAGAGACAGATCTTGCCTGTCTTGTCAACTCCAAGGAGTTCCTGTCTCGGAGACAGTGTGTTGTGTCTCTTTCTCTCTATCTGCTCTTCTTTTCCTTCCCTTTCTCCTGCCTGTTTCTCAGCTCACTTCCCAAACTTCTCCCTTTCACGTCGTCTTCTTCCCTTGTGGGCCTGTCTAACACAATTTACATCCAACTTTTTGCTGTCCCCCGTTTCCAGATAAAGCCTACAAGTTTTTTGTTGTTTTTTTTTTGTTTTGTTTTGTTTTTTCTGGTCATGTAACAAGAATTTGTAGCAATTTGAAGTGAGTTTTCACACAGAGAAAAAAGCAAAGCAGGGCTGAAGGAGTTTTTAAAGTTATGCATAAAATGCTTGTAAGTTGTATGTATGAAAGGAAATCCTTTTTTTTTTTCTCCCAACCTTCAACATATCTCTTGTGCAAGACAGATCAGTTCACCCAATAGCACAAGGGGGACAATTTCAGAGTAGATCTATTATGACAAACTTTCTTAGCAGAGACAGATTGTGGTGAGATACTTTATGTGTACAAACACACTTTTTGATGAAAAGAAAATGGACTTTTAGTATAATATTTTAAAAAGCAAGTCTTGTGAAGCTGAACAGAGGAAATACTGACTTCACTATCAATTTTTATGTTGAGACCTTATTTCCTGATTTCTTGACTTCTTTAAACATTTTCTTTCACACTCACTCACACACACACACACACACACACACACACATCTGACACCGACCACCTGATAGCCATGTTATTCTTTTCTCTTTATTTCTTTCATTGATTATTTCATTTTAATTTTTTATGCCCTCCTGATTTATAAATGAGTTTTCAAGTCCTGGTGCTTTGTGATTATTGTGCACAGTTTGTTTAGTAGTTTGTAACGATATGTTTGCAAACATTTTATTTTTGATTAAAAAAAAAAATGTATGCACATTTTTTTTCCTCATCCATATTATGATCCAAAGAGTGTTTTCATGTTTGTAAATTACACACGAGAAGTTGAAGAACGTACATATATATATATATGTCTGAACAGAACATGTTGATTGAGGATTTGAATTTTTTTTTTTTTTTTTTTTTTCATAATTCTGAAGAATGTCATTTGCTGTTGTTGTCAATGTTTCATGGCATGTCAGTCAATTGTTTGAATGCCTTTTTTTTTCTTTTTCATATGAAATCAACCAGCAGTGTGGTGCCCCACAGGTGAAAAAGTATGCCCAGTGTGTGTTTACAAGTTTATGATTGTGTCAGAAAACTAAGAAGTTTCAAATTCAAGCTCAGTCAATGTTTATTTTTCAACTTTAAAAATATACAACTTGTAGTTTTTTTTACAATTAATCTTTTTTTTCTTTCTTAATTTGTTACTCATTATATTTTCTGGGTAGTCAGGATACATCATTGATTACCGAACCAGTATGATATATATATATATATATATATTGATGAATAAGCTGAGTGGTGTGAATATCATACTCATTATAGAGGCACACTGTAATATTTCATGATCCTCTCTTATTCCTTACAAAAAGAAAAATAAATAAAGTAGGAAAATTAGCTTGTAATTGAACGACGGAGATGACTATTACTGATATAATTAGTTATGTCTCTCAGAGTGTGAAAGAGGAGTTGTTTTGTTCTGGTGGCATGTTTGCTTTGAGTGGTGTTGTGAATGAAAGGTAGTGTGAAGGGTGGAAATCTCTCATGATCACTCATGTTAATGCTCTCCTCTTCATGATTTGATAGCCAGTGCCACATTAAAAGTTTTAGTTGTGTTATATATACAATCTATGAATAAGGAACTTTAAAAAGCACCAAATTTAAGACAAAAGTAATAATGTATCACATTTGAGACCTCCTTTAAGTGTGGGATCAGAAACACAAATTCCAACAATAACTGACTGAATAAGAAAAAAAAAAAAAAAAGAAAAAAAAGAAAAGCTTCTCCAACCAACCTACTCCCAAGAAAAGAAATGAAATAGATTAATGAGATAATGATAAAAAATCATGTTTTGAATTTTTTTTAATTATAATACAAATTGTTTTCAGTAAATGCAATATTCAGCATAAATCAGTTTGTTCTTTTGATCTTGAATACTATAGCCAGCACAAATCACAGTGTTAGAACATAACAAAGCAAAAAGTAATATTAAAAAAAATAAAAATAAAAACAAAAAAAAAAAACTATTAAAAAAACCCACTAAAAACAACTGTGAAACAAAAACAAAACATCAAAGACAGTGGCATTGCTTTATATTTAAAAAAAAGATCTATGGGTTGAAGTGTGAGGAGGTGTTATGGAAATACTGTGAAAATTAATGTGCTTTTAACGGTTCACAGGGTGGTGATATCACAAGAGACATGTAGAGAAAGCGCAGAAGGGTACAGAGAAGAATTGGAATTAGTCTTCATATTTATAACTCACTCATTCTGGTAGGGATGGGGTTGGGGGAGAGGTGGGGCATGGTGGAAGGTTGTGTGGAGTGAAGACGAAACAGGTCATTTAACAGATAAAAAATTACGTTGCACAGTTGAGTAACAGTTGCACAATCGATGCTATGTTTCGTTTTCTTTTTTAATTTTTTTTTTTAAGTTCATTAATGAAAACTACTACTACTAACTACCATAATTCATTAAATAAAAAAAAAGAAAGGAAGAAAGATAAAAATGAGTGGATCCTGTGAGAGGGGACTTCACTTGAGTTTTGACCGAATGGTGTGTCTTGGTGGCAGCAAGACTGGCAATGTATGTGGAGGGATCTTGTGAGAGGAGACCCAAAAAGACTGTGTGGGGTGTCTTGGTGGCAGCAAGACTGGCAATACAATTTTTATTTATTTACTATTATTTTTTTTTAGCGCTGACTGGTAGGCCCCACTTTTATAACAGCGACATAAGAATCAGAGGGTTGATTGTGGTCGCTCAACGGAAGAAGAGACCACTGGTACTACAGGTTCATTGTTGAAATGACTACTACTATTACTGCCACTATTACTTCTGCTGCTGCTGCCTTCACTGACAGTAACAACGTGGCCTCGTATTAAAAAAAAAAAAAAAAAAATTACAAGAAAAAAATTGCAGTATGTTGACCTATTTTCCCACAGGCGTTAGCCGAATGGCGGTGAGCTCACGTCATTGTGAAGTGCTTGTCATTGCCTTTCTGTACTTGACAAGTATCAGCACACCGACAGCTGGGGGATACAGGCTGCAGAAGAGTGAAGGACCTCTCTCTCCCTCCCTCCCCCATGCCCCTAACCCCCTTTCCCCTCGTTCTCCTCCCTTGCTCCCCCCGCCCCCCTTCCCTTTCTCAGCATGCTTCACAAAGACAACCCTTTCAATGCACGCTGGTGTCGCTTTACATATAAATCATATCTATATATTTCTGCAGTACGCTGCTGTATCGCGGCCGGTCGGATCGTTGAAAACGAATATGATCGTGTGTCGCTCTGTGTACGTGCGTGTGTGTGTGCGCGCGCGCGCGTGTGTGCTTGTGCGTGTGCAAGTGCGCTCGTGTGAACAGCGTACAGTACAAGATTATTTATCGTACAGTGGTGAAGAACTATGTTAATTTTAATCACCTGCGACTCGTTTTCGACAAGAGTGCGGGGGCTAAGACAGTTTATGAATGAGCATTTATAAGCATTATGATAGAGGATTCTGTCAAATATTTAAGGATAGATTCAGTTGTCAATTGCAATTGAAAAGCAGAATTGGTTGATGATATTAAAACATGTGATGAAATAACTGGAGTAAGCACAAGAATGAAAGAAAATTAAAATGACGATCAGTGTAGCACATGGAATTCTGGAAGGTGGGATGATATATACATTAAAGATACAAAATGAACGTATTCACTTATGAATATATAAACACACGGCATATGTATAATTATGTACTTTTTATGATGGATACGAGGTGTGAGTGACGTCCCCTGTGGCTAGATAACAGGGTCACCTTTTCTTGAGCAGAAATGGAAAAAAAAAATTTTTTTGCAACACAGTGAGATAAATGTTTGAATACAGTCGTCTTTGATTGCGCAGCAACGTTGACGAACGTTCTCCAAATCGATTTCATGCCAATAACATTAATTATTTGCTTATTTTTGTATCAGTATGATGTATTTCGTTATTTGTATTTCTTTACTTTGTGTTTATTTTTTTCTGTTAGGGATACCTGCCTCTCCTCACCCCACGTGTGTATATTTTATGCCATGTATGGATCCGTGTGTGTGTGTGTGTGTGTGTGTGTGTGTGTGTGTGTGTGTGTTCTATTCGCCTGTGACATACTGCAACTGTGCTAGAGGGACTGTGAAATTTGAAAAAAAAAAAAGAAAAAAGAAAAAAAAAGAAAGGAAAAAAAGAAGCCTCCATGCAAAACAAAATATACGGTAACCTGGTGAGCTTGATTTTAATAAGATTGTCCTCGTTTTCGTTTGTCCTTATCATTTACCTCCTGTCTTGTCCGTGTCCGTGTCCATGTCCGCGTGGTTAGACTCTTGCTCAGTTCGCTTGCGGAGTCGCGGGCTGGAGAGAGGTCTGCATGGTGTTTTTTTATGTTGGACACAAAGTGAATCACACAATATGGGATCGTCGTTCACTTTTCTTGTGACCGAGGAGAACTTGCTTGAACTTGATTCGATTAACCAAACTTGACGATGGTGTGTTTGTGTGTGTGTGTGTGTGTGTGTGTGTGTGTGTGTACTACAATCGCCATGATGATGATGACTGATGAAAAGAAATAGAGAGAGAGAAAAGACAGTCTCGATCGTTTGACTTTTTCTTTTTTATTCACATGTATAATTATAATATTATGATGAACAGTCCAGCGGAGAGTCGAAGTTCATCTTGTGCTGAACTGTGCATGATACATGCTGCATTGCATTCATGTGTTGGATGGTATGCTACTGGTCGATGTGGAATCACGATAATGGCATTGCAATGATCGGTTCGGGAATGTTTTCCATGTGTCAGAGGTCATTATTTTGATTGTCATGGAAGCTCCTCCTCGATCCTCCTCATGTGTTGCTTTTTATGGCTTTAAACAAAGTTCAATGGTTGATGAGTATTACTTTTTTTTTCTTCTTTTTTTTTTTTTTTTTTAAAGATGTTTGGAATACATGTATGTGCGCGCATAGCTTGTTATTATAGGATAGCATGTCCCTTTTGAGTGACTGTGTGTGTGTGTGTGTGTGTGTGTGTGTGTGCACGCGCGAGCATGCGCGAAAGTACACGCGTGTTACCATTTGTGTGTGCGTGTGCGGCTGTAATAGGGTGCATGCTGCAGAATGGATGCTTTGAAATTGCCACGCTCTTGAGTTTGAGAAATGAGGGCAATGAATGATTTCTTGCTTTGTCATTTTTCCCATTCGGTTTTTTTTTTTCTTTTCCCCAAATACTTTGCATGTGTACGGTGTGCGCGCGCGCGCGTGTGTGTGTGTGTGTGTGCGTGCATGCGTGCGTGCGTGCATGCATGTGTGTACGTGAGTGCGTGTGCTTGTGTATATATGCCTGCATTGGAGTGTGCGTGGTTGTTTGAGAACGTCAACTGGCGCGAATGTCTTGTGGCGAACGTGCTTACGAAGGTCGGTGTGACCGAGCACGAGCTAACCGTGTGTATGTAATCGGTGCGACTGAAATATTTATAACAAAACAATGTACAATAATGCGGACGTTATTTATGCCTCGTGTCCGTGTGTTGTGTATGAGATGTACAAAGTGAAGTGACTGCAGCATTTTTCTGTATCTCGAGAGCACCATACATGTTAATTAAGGATGGCCTGCTCTGCCTGTGAGAGGGAGAGAGAGAGAGAGAGAGAGAGAGAGTACGTTGTGCGTGCATGCGTGGTTGGAGAATGAAGCATTGATTTGTTTACAGAACATGAATGAGAACTTATATATATATATATATAAATATTAACATGTCATAATACTTGCTGTTCGTTCGCTGTGCAGGTGTGCATCCGTGTTTATTTTTCCATTGGATTTTTTTTTTTTTTTTTTTTTTTAATAGTAACCGTTTCTGTAATTAGTCATGTGCATTTAGAGACTTGATAGTTGACATCACAGATTTGGCTTCATTAAAAATGCCATGTAAATGAAGACCGGCGTCTTTTTGTGCGTTGCTTTGATGGGATGAGAGGTTTTTGGTTTTCTTTGGTTTTGGTATTGTGTTTGTAGGGTGTGCGGGGTGGATGGGAGAGATCCTGTTCTTCCTCCCTTTTCTCCTCGTCTTCATTCTCTCACTGGGTCTCAGTCTCACAACTTTTCAGTCAAGTATATATATATATATATATATATGTGTGTGTGTGTGTGTGTGTGTGTGTGTGTGTGTGTGATCAGTTGTTCACTGTTTTCATTGGAATTGTATGCCGTGTATATATATTGTGCTGTCCAAAAGAAGTTAAGGCCATATATATATGTATGTCCTCTTGAATTTGGATATATATAGGATTGAATGAAATGTCATCATTTATTGTAAATGATAGAATTACTTCACTTCGCTTTATATATTATTTAATTAATTTTTTGTTGTATTTCAACAAAGCAACTAAAAAAAAAAGAAAAAAAAGGAAAGAAAAAAAAGGCAGAAATAAAACACCAACAACAAACACACATCCCTCCCCCAAAAAACAAGAACAACAACAACAAAAACAAACAAAACAAAACCAACATCAAAACAAAAGACAACAAAACAACAGCAGCAGCAACAGCAACAACAAAACAACAAAAAACCGACGGATATCTAGGTTCGCGTGCCTGATATATATATATATATTTTTTTTTTTTTTTTTTTTTTTTTATCATTATTTCTATTTTTTAGATGGAACTGCGGATGAGGTGGGCGGGGGAAGGGGGTGGGGGGGCTGGTGGTGTTGGGATTGTTCGTTACCTTGTCTTTCTTCCTCTCTCTCTCTTCCTCTACCTCCGCTCACTCTCTCTCTCTCTCTCTCTCTCTCTCTCTCTCTCTCTCTCTCTCTCTCTCTCTCTCTCTGTGTCTCTCTCCCTCTGCCCATTGCACGAGACGCGCAAATGTTTAATCTCGATACTGACAGAGTGGGCGCCAAAGCGAAATCTTGAGCGACGTTTGAGATAGTAGTAGAGAGACAGAGAGGAGATGGGATGGGTATGGGGGGAGGGCGGTGAGGGGGTACGGCGGGGTGTCTCTGGGGTAGGAAGAAGAAGTAGAAGACGAAGGAGAAGAAGACTGATATGAAAGAAAGAGAAAAAAAAAAGTTAACGGAGAATCTTGTTTGAGGGAGTAAATAGATAGATAAACAAAACAAAACAAACGCACTTCTGATTTTATATGTACATTAATGAAATCAACAATGAAGTTACTTGTAGTTTATCCCGTTGATTAGGGCTTAATATGAATAATAAGTATATGATTTATTTGCTTGTTCATTCGTTTCTAATTTGTATTATACCAAAGTTCACCTTGTACATTTCATCATAGGTCAGACAAGAAAAAATCAACCAAGAAGTCAATATGTATGATTAAATGTGTTAGAATGAATGAATGAATAAATATATTAAGATTCACCAGAAAGGTTCAACTGCGTGTAACACTTTTTTTTTTGTCAAAAGATAACATTGTTTTCTTTATTTCTTCAAACTTTTTTTTTTTTTTTTTTGGTTTGTTACACACACACACACACACACACACACACATGTGGAAGAGGAAAGGAAGTCACAGAAAATGTGCTTTTTCGCCTGAGTCTTCTTGTTTGTATCTTGTTTTTGTTTCTTCTTTCTTCTTTTTTTTTGGTCTGTATTACGGATATAATATTATCATAGATTGGTTAGGGGTCAGATGTGTTTTGTGTGCGCACTCGCGCGTGTGTGTGTGTGGATGGGGTATGTGTGGGGGATGGAGGGCGTCGGACGGACGGGGGTACCGGTGAAATAGACCGGGTTCTACGGCTTAGCGGCTAGCAATGTAGTGAGAGCGTCAGTTAACAGTGCTGCGACAACATCAGTGTGCAACACTACTTAGCAGGGAGGGGCATTAGTTTGCCTGCGATACTCTTCTTTGGATACTGCATTGCATTGTGTGTGTGTGGTCATCACTTTCACATGGCCTCGTGAGGACACCTGGCCGCTTTTGGTATATTCATGTGAGGTCGTTACTTACTTTTGCAATGTAATGCTGATGCGTGGATATCAGCAGTGCTATTGGAACATCGCTTCTTTTTTTGTCTGTTTTTTTTTTTCCAGGATGTCATTTTTGCCTTGTTGTCTGGACTTTGCAGTGCTACGAGGACATTACGAGAACATCACTTTACATCGCTGTCTGGACATTACTTTGCATTGCTGTCTGGACATTACTTTGCATCGGTGTCTGGACATTACTTTGCTGTCTGGTAATTACTTTGCATTGCTGTCTGGACATTGCTTGACATTGCTGTCTGGACATTACATTGCTGTCGCTGTCTGGACATGACTTTACATTGCTGTCTGAACATGACTTTACATTGCTGTCTGGACATTACTTTACATTGCTGTCTGGACATTACTTTACATTGCTGTCTGGACGTTTCTTTTGCATTGCTGACTGGACATTACTTTGCATGCTTACTGGACATTACATTGCTGTCTGAACGTGACTTTTACATTGCTGTCTGGACATACTTTGCATTGCTGTCTGGACGTTACTTTGCATTGCTGACTGGACATTACTTTGCATTGCTTACTGGACATTACATTTGCTGTCTGGACAATTACTTTGCATTGTTGTCTGGACATTACTTGATATTACTGTGAGGTCTTCACTTTACTTGCTATGTCTGGTAATTACTTTACATTGCTGTTGTGGACATTACCTTTACTTAGCTGTCTGGAATTACTTTGCAGTGCTTGTCTGGACATTACTTTGCATTGCTGTCTGGACGTTACTTTGCATTGCTGACTGGACATTACTTTGCATTGCTTACTGGACATTACATTGCTGTCTGGACATTACTTTGCATTGTTGTCTGGACATTACTTGATATTACTGTGAGGTCATCACATTAACTTGCTGTCTGGACATTACTTTGCATTGCTGTCTGGTGATTACTTTGCATTGCTGTCTGGACATTACTTTGCATTGCTGTGTGGACATCACTTTACATTGGTGTCTGGACGTTACTTTGCATTGCTGACTGGACATTACATTGCTGTCTGGTAATTGCTTTGCATTGCTGTCTGGACATTACTTAATATTACTGTGAGGCCATCACTGTACCTTGCTGTCTGGACGTTACTTTGCATTGCTGTCTGGACATTACTTTGCATTGCTGTCTGGACATTACTTTGCATTGCTGTGTGGACATTACTTTGCATTGCTGTGTGGACATTACTTTGCATTGC
>NC_134876.1:87656231-87688731 GCF_041734735.1 Babylonia areolata
TGTCAGTTGACACCAAATTTGGCATAAAAATAGGAAAAATTCAGTTCTTTCCAGTCATCTTGTTTAAAACAATATTGCACCTCTGGGATGGGCACATAAAAATAAAAAAAGAAGCCTAATTATAGGCAAACTGCATTTACTGTTATATTTATATTTTTTGTATTCTCTAAACTTGGCACTTTGACCTCTTATTCTGACACAACAACAAGAGGAGTCATCATTATCATTTTTTGTTCAAACAGGAACTTCTTTTGCTAAGCATGGAATTTTTATTTATTTTGCAAACGTTTTTGGTGCAGATAGTAAAAAAGGGAAATTACTCTGTGATTAATGCTAGAGGACTTAATTTATCACAAGTGAGTCTTGAAGGCCTTGCCTCTCTTGTATATATATATATATTTTTTAAAGAATTCTTTTCAGTTTACACAACAGAACATGGACACATAGTTATCAGTTCATTCATACATCTATCCATACACGTGGGGTGGTTCAATGTGGTAGGAGGTGTGTGTATGTTTGGTGGGGGGAGGGGAGGGGCCGCGGGAGGGGGGGGGTCGCGGGGGAGTAACTGGGGTGTGTGGGGGTGGGAGGGCTGTGAGACGGGGTGAGGAGGGTGGTGGTGGAGGACTGGAAAGAGGACGATAATGCCGCCACAGCGTGTTGTGAGGCTTCCCAAGCTGCTACATACATAACAGTCACACTCCCGCCACCTTCCTTTTCAGTTCGATTTCCCTGTGGTGTGTGTGTCCGTAGACCGTTCCATTGTATCGACAGCCAGCCATCCCCCATCCCCCAGCCCATGGCAGCGACCGTTCCCGCAGACCGAGGCTGCTCGATCCACTTTCCATCAGTCAGCAGAAATCCGGGACGAAATAAAAATTATCTGGCTTGTCACGGTTCTGACTTTGTTGAAGTGTTGATGTCTGTGGAACCTATGCGTTATTATTGTGGTGGTAGTGGTTGGCCCCTCAGTGGTAGTAGAGGAGCGTTTGGCCTGGTCCCCGTAACGCGTCCGCCTTGGAAGCGAGAGAATCGGCTGAGTGCACTGGTTCGAATCCCACAGTCGCCAGTACTCTCTCTCTCTCTCTCTCTCTCTCTCTCCCCCGTCCCCCCAGCCCCCACTCCGCTAGACCTTAAGTGGTGGTCTGGATGTTAGTCATTCGGATGAGCTGATAAACCGAGGTCCCATGTGCAGCATGCACTTAGCGCACGTGAAAGAACCCACGGCTGTCCTTGGCAAAATTCTGTTAAAAAAAAATCCACTTCGATAGGTAAAGAAATAAAACTTCAGGCAGAAAACAACAACAACGTGGTGCTCTCAGTGTAGCGACGCGCTCTCCCTGAAGAGAGCAGCCCGAATTTTACACAGAGAAATCTGTTGTGACAAAAAAAGAGAAATACAAATACTATACAAACTCTTCTTCTTCTTCTGTGTTCACTCGTATGCACACGAGTGGGCTTTTACGTGTATGACCGTTTTTACCCCGCCATGTACGCAGCCATACTCCGTTTTCGGGGGTGTGCATGCTGGGTATGTTCTTGTTTCCATAACCCACCGAACGCTGACATGGACTACAGGATCTTTAACGTGCGTATTTGATCTTCTGCTTGCATATACACACGAAGGGGGTTCAGGCACTAGCAGGTCTGCACATATGTTGACCTGGGAGATCGTAAAAATCTCCACCCTTTTACACACCAGGTGCCGTCACCGTGATTCGAACCCGGGACCCTCAGATTGATAGTCCAACGCTTTAACCACTCGGCTATTGCGCCCGTCAAATACAAACAATACAGTCAGTAGTAGTGTCAACAACGGCCGTTGAGAAATGGCGAGTCCCGAGCTGGGTTCCCGACAGGAAGGCAGGAGGGGCTTGGTTATCTGTGCCTTTATCACTCCATCACCTTTACCCCGGGCTGTCTTTATTAACTAGCTGGATGGAATAATCACCGAAGAATTGACAGGTCGATGCCGAGGCCATCATGACGGGATGAAAGCGAAAATACAGGTCATAGCCCCGCGCTGTTGTCTGTCGAATGATATCGGAGCCTTTCCTCAGTCCGGATGATGTGTTTATTTTTTATTTTTTTATTGTTTATATTATTTTATTTTATTTCTAGACCAGACTGGTTGCTCGAGTGGGTTACCAGGCAAGTAAAGAAACGTTCATAAGTCTGTTACGTTAAATATGCGCAGACTTGGGGGGAAGAGGGGGGGGGGAGAAATCTTCGTTAACGCTACACTTTTCTTTTTATTTCTTTTTATCACAACAGATTTCTCTGTGTGAAATTCGGGCTGCTATCCCCAGGGAGAGCGCGTCGCTATACTACAGCGTCACCCTTTTTTTTTTTTTTTTTGTATTTTTCCTGCGTGCAGTTTTATTTGTTTTGTTTTTTTCCTGGGTTTCATATGTCGACTAAGCACGAAGTGAAGCGTTATTTTCATAAATGATATTTTATCTTAAAAAGTGAGGTAGTGCATGGATTTATTCACACCTTCATTATGTTATTACCTGCAATGTAGCTTGTGTATGTATGTAGACGCGCGCGCGCGCACCAGTAGCAGCAGCAGCAGCAGCAGCATAAGTAGAAGCGACAATTTGAACGAAGCGTCTGCTTTCAAATGGACGAACATTGAGCACAAAAATCTGATGGAGTAGTTAAGAGTGTAGGTACGTGTTGTGTGCGATATGTGGTCACAGCCCGTCAGTACTTGTTCGAAAGGCTCTGTACCTCCAGGCTGATGCACTGCTTGCCCCCAGTCCTTGCCTCAACTCCCCAACCCCCCCCCCCCCCCCCCCCCCAGCCCCCCCACCCCCAAACCCCCTCCTCCACCCACCACCACCCACACACAGTCAGCTGTTGTTGCTGAGGTCTTCGTTAAAGTGTAATCAAACACGGTCTGTTCTTGTGCTCGTTGAACAGCCTTCCTTTGGCTGGCTAATGGCCCGTGCGTAATTATTACGCCGCTATTCTTGTACAGGTCATGTTTCGTAATTATATAATAGCAGAGGAGGGGTTTAGTGTGGGACTGTACTGCACGGACGTGTTCAGTGAATGGGATGTTGTCAGTGGTGTGGGTTTTGTAATGATTTGCGGTGGAGTTTGCGAAACAAGGTCGATTTGGTGTTGTTTATGTCGTGTTTATGTCGTGTTTATGTGTGTGTGTGTGTGTGTGTGTGTGTGTGTGTGTGTGTGCTCTGCAAATTGCATGGGATTGCGTCCACAAGTGTTATTTTGTTCTTTCTCGCTCGATCCCTTGTCTGCTGAAGGACATTTTCGTTTACGCTGAATGGACAGCTTAAAAGTAAAAGTGTGTGTGTGTGTGTGTGTGTGTGTGTGTGTGTGTGTGTGTGTGTGTGTGTGCGCGCGCGCTTATACGTGGCAGTGTGTGTGTGTGTGTGTGTGTGTTAGTTAGTGTGTATGTGTGTGTTTGTCAGTGTGTGTGTGTGTGTGTGCCTCGCTGTGTGTGTGCTTGTGTGTGTGTGTGTGTGTGTGTGTGTGTGTGTGTGTGTGTGTGTGTGTGTGTGTGTGTGAAGTACAGGCACCGGGGAGGGGCGTGGTCCGTCCAGTCTCCAGGACGAAGGACGCCATCACAGGAGGCCGTGCCCCTGAAGTGATTAGGGACAGGAGAGGCGGAAACATAAACCGTGATTTCAAACAAAGGGCTCACTGTCCTCGGTGCGTGACAGGTGTCCCTTGAGCGTGCGTGACACACATCGTTAATGACGCCTTCACGCCCCGTGCCTGGCCAGTTAAAGAACACTCCCCCCCAACCCCACCCCACCCCCACCCCTGTGCCCCCCCACCCCCACCCCTAACCCTCCCCTCTCCTCCGGCCCCCTCCCAGCCTCCCCAAACACACGCTTCTTTTATTTTAAAGGACAATAATTGTAATAACCATAGCAGCTTCATAACGTGGAAAAACAACTTTGTTGTGTGTAATAGGTGCATCAGCTACTGGGAACCTTATGAAATTTTGTTTGCGCGCGCGCGCGTGTGTGTGTGCGTGTGTGTGTGTGTGTGTGTGTGTGTGTGTTATGTGATAAGTGCAACAGCTAACAATCGTTTCTTATGATTGTGCATGTGCTAATGTGTGTGTCAGTGTGTGTATTTGTGTGTATGTGTCTTTGTGTTTGTGTGTGTGTGTGGGGGGGGGGAGTGGGTGGTGGGTAGTGTACTGTGGAATAATGCAATGAAGTGAAGCGAGAGAGAGAGAGAGAGAGAGAGAGAGAGAGAGAGAGAGAGTGTGTGTAATCACAGCACATATTCAAAGCCAATAAATAACTTTTTTTTTTTCATGTCAGATTCATTTTCAATGGAGTGAAGGGCGTGTGGTTTGTACATCACCTCTTTGTCTTAAAACACCCATCCCAGATTCTCACGAAGGAACAGTTGCAGCAAATGTTACTATTGCACTGCTTCTGCTTCTGCCGCACACCAGAACTTCAGTGCACAGCATCTTCTGCTTTTAGGCTAAACAATGCTGCTGCAACTGTTTGTTTGTTGTATTTTTTTCTGATGCTCAGTTCTGCTTCTAAAAGAGCCTATAGAGTAAAAGGCGTAGTCTCGTTGCTTGTGGGTTGACTGCAACAGCGGCTGTCACCACTGCTACACAATTATTATATTCTGCAACTCTCTCTCTCTCTCTCTCTCTCTCTCTCTCATGAATAATTATTTCAGGATTTATATATACTTTAGTATGTGTTTGTATTGATATGATGTGTGTCGACGTTACATACGTGAATATTTATTGTATGATTTGTCTGTGCTTTGTTTTCTTCTGTGTACTGTTGTAACCTTGGAGACGCACGACTCGAAAAAAAAAAAAAAAAAAAAAAAGCCGCATTACCCCCCCCCTGTCACGTGCACTTTAAGCTAATGACAAAGTGTCAAAGTGTCGCAAATCTCTTATTAGTTTATGTTGTTTCAATTCTGGGTTGTTGTTTTTGGGGTTGTTGTTGTTTTTTTTTTTTTTTTTTTTTTTTTTAATCTATTTTGCACCACTTTGTCTGATTCGTACCTACCATGTCACCAGAGCTTAAATGACATTAAACATTCCAGTGTTCAGCGTTCTCCCTCTCTCCCTCTCTCTCTCTCTCTCTCTGGCAGCTCTTGTTTAGTTTCCCCCCCAACTTCTGTTCTGTTCTGTTTGCCACTACCACCACCACCACCACCACCACCTCTACCAGCACCACCACCACCACCACCACCAACCCGCCACTAGTAGCAACACTGCGCGCTACGCCATTCACAACCAGGGCGGAGAAAACCGTGAGGAGGTCTGAAGTGGTGTTTGCCGACCTAAAGTATATCAAGACCATTATTGCCACCAGTCGGCCTCGTCGGTCACAAGTGGTCGTGAAGGCTGGGGGTATTATAAAGAACGGGCAAGGGGTCAGCTTTTACCATCCATAACACGTACTACACTCCCCCCCCCCCACCCCCCCCCCCCCACACACACCCCTTCTCTTTCTCTCTCCCATGGCTGAACCTCATAAAAAACAACAACAACAACATAGTGTTGTCAGTATGATTTATTGTGTACATATGCGTGAGTGAATACCCAAGCGCGCACGCCTGCCAGTGCGCGCGCGTGGGAACATACACACACACACACACACACGCACGCACGCACGCACGCACGCACGCACGCATGCACAAAGACACAAAACACAGCACACACATGTACAGACTCCTACTCCGCACACACACACACATTTTACATATACACACTTTTGATAGAATTTTATGTTATAATAATAATAATGATAATAATAATAATTATTATTATCATTATCATTGTCATCGTCGTTGTTGTTATTGTGTGTGTGTTGCTGTTGTTTTTCTTTTCAAATCAGTCATGTTTATATACACTTTGTCGGATATCGTTTATGCCTTTCGTTGGCAGCAGAACATAATTATTGTTATTGTGCCACTGGTGGCTGTTGGTTTAATATTACCAGTGTTCACGAGAAGATTGTGTAACAGAATGTGCATTTTTGCTATGCACATACACAATACAACACAACACAACACAACACAACACCACGCATACGCTCACATTGACACACACACACACACACACACACACACACACACACACACACACACACACACACACACACATCTGAAAATAAATCTAAACTACTATTCTATAATAAATTTACTCGTGAATACAGAACCGAGCCTTATTTGCTTGAAGGATATCTTAATTATAATCAAAAACAATCATTGTGCAAATTAAGAATATCCTGTCATGATTTAGCAATAGAAAAAGGCCGATATTTCAACATTCCAAAAGAAAGGAGACTATGTTTACAATTTCAAACAATAGAGGATGAATTTCATTTCTTAGATGACTGCGAATTATACAAAGAAATTTGAATAGAATTCATACAAAAAATTCAAAATTACATTCCAAATATTATTAAACCCAGTCAGCTAATACTGGAAGACAAACTTGTGGGACTGTTTGGGAAATTTGTCAGCAACTGCTGTCAAAAACGCCATAGCGTGCAAGAGTGATTCAATGTCTTGTTCAGCATTTTTTTTTTTTTTTCGTGGTTTCATGTAACTTTGCATGCGTGTCTTATAAACCTTATTCAGGTTTAATTGACATTAAAAATGATTCTGATTCTGATTCTGATTCTGATTCACACACACACACACGTGCGCTCTCTCTTTCTTTCTTCTCTCCACCCTCTCTCTCCCACCCACTTCTCTTGAGACCCGTGCCCATTAGTCCTTTTTTCTGGTTTTTTTTTTTAATTACTTTTTTTTAAAATTTGGTTATCCGAGTGGCGTATTTATCAAACTCATATATGATTAATTACCCACATCAAAGAGAAAAAAAAAACAAACCCAGACCAGTGAAGGAAAGGGTGGGGGGTGGGTGGGGGGGTTGGGTTCGGGGGGGCGCTGGGTTCGGTGGTGGGGGTAGGTGAACACCGGGGATAGGATGTGTGGCTTGCCTGAGTTGGATGAGATATGGGAGAATGGTGGCTCAAAGAGGAAAGTTTTCCCCCTTTATTTGAAAGGTACACACACACACACACACACACACACACACACACACACACACACATATATATATATATATATATATATATTGAAAAAAAAATATCTTTCTTTTTTTTTTCTCAATTTATGATATTTCGCAATGACCATAACAAGGAAAAAGAAGAGTTTGTAACGAAAAGGAGAAAGCTTCTCTCTCTCTCTCTCTCTCTCTCTCTCTCTCTCTCTCCTTTTCCTTTCATCCATTCCTCGCTGTCATTACCTTCTCCCTTTTACTTCCTCTTTCTCTCAGTCCCTCTCCCAATCTCCTAGTCTATATCTACCCCCCCCCCCAACCCCACTCATCCCCCCTACCACCCCACTGCTCTCTCTCTCTCTCTCTCTTCCCCCCTTTTTCTTTTATCCACCCCTCGCTGCCATTTCCTTCTCCCCTCCCTCTCTCTCTAACCCAGTCCCTCTCAGTCTCTCTACCCCCCCCCCATCTCTCTCTCTCTCTCTCTCTCTCTCTCTCTCTCTCTCTCTCTCACACACACACACACACACACACAACACACACACCACCTGTCTTCCACCTCTCAGTAAAGTTCCAACGAACACCAGCTCCTACTACCACCGACATACCTAGAATACTCTCTCAATATATACTCGTCTATCTATCCACAGACTGAACTACTGACTCATGACGAAAACTTGGCTACTGCATCAGGCCTTTCACAACACAAGCACCATCTCATCTCCCCCTCTCCATCCCCACTGTCCATTTCGCTCACACACACCCCCCTACCCCCACCTCCCATTCTTTCAAACTCCCCCTCTTTCCTCCCCTCCCCCTCCCCAAATAACCTCTCCTTTCATATCACCTTCCTATCCCGGCCCTTCCTCACTCACCACCCCTCTTCTCCTCCTCCTCCTCCCCCTCCTCCTCCTCCTCGCCAACATCTTCACCTCACAGTCCTGTTCGATCGACTATCAGAGGGACAGAAGAGGGGGGGAAGCTGGGAGTGTTGTTGGTTCAGAACAAACAGGCGGCTCTCAGTTTTCGTCAGGTGAATCTCCCTGGACGATTGTGTGTGGCGGGCGGCCTTGTTATAGTGGTGTTTGTTGTTACACAGGCTGTTTCACGTAGCAGTGGTGGTGTGTTGTTGTTGTGATAGGTTGTTTCACGTAGCAGAGTGGTGGTGTGTTGTGATAGGTTGTTTCACGTAGCAGTGGTGTGTTGTTGTTATAGGTTGTTTCACGTAGCAGTGGTGGTGTGTTGTTGTTGTTATAGGTTGTTTCACGTAGCAGAGTGGTGGTGTGTTGTGATAGGTTGTTTCACGTAGCAGTGGTGTGTTGTTGTTATAGTTTGTTTCACGTAGCAGTGGTGGTGTGTTGTTGTTATAAGTTGTTTCACGTGGCAGTGGTGTTGTGTTGTTGTTATAAGTTGTTTCACGTAGTAGTGGTGTTGTGTTGTTGTTATAGGTTGTTTCACGTAGAATGGTGGTGTGTTCTTGTTGTTATAAGTTGTTTCACGTAGCAGAGTGGTGGTGTGTTGTGATAGGTTGTTTCGCGTAGCATTGGTGGTGTGTTGTTGTTGTTGTTATAAGTTGTTTCACGTAGCAGTGTTGGTGTGTTGTTGTTGTAGGTTGTTTCACGTAGCAGTGTTGGTGTGTTGTTGTTGTAGGTTGTTTCACGTAGCGGTGGTGGTGTGTTGTTGTTATAGGTTGTTTCACGTAGCAGTGGTGGTGTGTTATTGTTATAAGTTGTTTCACGTAGCAGTGATGTGTTGTTGCTATAAGTTGTTTCACGTAGCAGTGGTGGTGTGTTGTTGTTATAAGTTGTTTCAAGTGGCAGTGGTGTTGTGTTGTTGTTATAAGTTGTTTCAAGTAGCAGTGTTTGTGTGTTGTTGTTATAAGTTGTTTCAAGTAGCAGTGGTGGTGTGTTGTTGTTATAAGGTGTTTCAAGTAGCAGTGGTGGTGTGTTGTTGTTATAAGTTGTTTCACGTAGCAGTGGTGGTGTGTTGTTGTTATAAGTTGTTTCACGTAGCAGTGGTGGTGTGTTGTTGTTGTAGGTTGTTTCACGTAGCAGTGGTGGTGTGTTGTTGTTATAGGTTGTTTTACGTAGCAGTGATGTTGTGTTGTTGTTATATAAGTTGTTTCACGTAGCAGTGGTGGTGTGTTATTGTTATAAGTTGTTTCACGTAGCAGTGATGTGTTGTTGCTATAAGTTGTTTCACGTAGCAGTGGTGTTGTGTTGTTGTTATAAGTTGTTTCACGTAGCAGTGGTGGTGTGTTGTTGTTATAAGTTGTTTCACGTAGCAGTGGTGTTGTGTTGTTCTTATAAGTTGTTTCACGTGGCAGTGGTGGTGTGTTGTTGTTATAAGTTGTTTCACGTAGCAGTGGTGTTGTGTTGTTGTTATAAGTTGTTTCACGTGGCAGTGGTGTTGTGGGTTTTTTTTTTATAAGTTGTTTCACGTAGCGGTGGTGGTGTGTTGTTGTTATAAGTTGTTTCACGTAGCAGTGGTGGTGTGTTGTTGTTATAGGTTGTTTCACGTAGCAGTGATGTTTTGTTGTTATAAGTTGTTTCACGTAGCAGTGGTGGTGTGTTGTTGTTATAAGTTGTTTCACGTAGCAGTGATGTTGTGTTGTTGTTATAAGTTGTTTCACGTAGCAGTGGTGGTGTGTTGTTGTTATAAGTTGTTTCACGTAGCAGTGTTGGTGTGTTGTTCTTGTAAGTTGCTTCACGTAGCAGTGATGTTGTGTTGTTGTTACAAGTTGCTTCACGTAGCAGCCTGCAAAGGTCCATGAGTGGTGTTGTGTTGATGTTATAGGTTGTAACGTTTTCTGTTCATATCGTTGTTGTTGTTGTTTAATAACAACAACAACAACAACAACGACAACAACAACAGCACAAAAACAACAAAAAGAAAGAAAGAAACAAACAAACAAACAAACCTGGCATGAGTTTACTTTGAGTTTATCAGCTATGTCTACAACAACTCAGGGACTGACTGACTGAGTGACTCTCCAGTCCAAGCAGGCAAGCCGCCTTTCATCTGTTTCTAACAATGAATGTGTTGTCTTCTGTACACGCCACGCCGCGCTAACAGAGATGCACACACATGCATACAGTAGATCATTGAAAAACCCCAGGCATTCGTTCGTCACAATCACTTAACATTTTTTTTTTTTAAACATACAAAACTGTGTCCATGATTTAGCTACCGCACAGACAATGTTATCTGGAGAAGTGAATTATGCTTCCTGGATTAAAAAAAAAAAAAAAAGAATAAATAGATAAATAAATAAATGGTTGTCGGACCAACTGAATGACTGACTGACTCTCCAGTCCGATCTATTTCTAACAATAAATAAATGGTTGTTGAGCCAACTGAATTGACTTACTTACTCTCTAGTCCAAGCAGGCAAGCTTTCTTTCATCTATTTCAAACAATAAATGGTTGTCGAGCCAACAAACTCGATCAGTGAACGGGACAACTCCAAGTCCGATATTGTCGGCCAAGCCTTCTTTTAACTTTCTTTTTGATCTTGCTAGAAGTGAACTCTTGGAAAGAGGACCCCCCACAGATGGGCTATCAGCAGAAAGGCGTGGATTAGACACGGGTGTAGGGGTTTACCCCTGGGTAGTTAGTGTTGGATTAACAAGGATAGGTCTGTGGTGCTTCGGCGATTTACCCGTTCAAGATTCTGTCTCGACCGATCAATTTTCTTTTGCCGGGAAGAGAACAGGTTTAGTCTCGCATAGCCAGGAATTGGCTTCCTTCAAATATTTATTTCAGTGATCGAAAACACCGCTTACAAAGAAACAGGAAAAGACAGCACGTACACATGAAAAAGGACAGCACACACACACACATAGATAGTAATAATAGACAGCACACGCACACACATAGACAGTAATAATAGACAGTACACACACACACACATGGACAGTAATAATAGACAGCACACTCACACACATGGACAGTAATAATAGACAGCACACACACACACACACACATGGACAGTAATAATAGACAGCACACACACACACACACACATAGATAGTAATAATAGACAGCACACGCACACACATAGACAGTAATAATAGACAGTACACACACACACACATGGACAGTAATAATAGAGAGCACACATACATAAATAGTACTAACAGACGGCACATACACATGAATAGTAATCATAGACAGGACATACACATAAATAGTAATAATAGACATACACATAAATAGTAATAATAGACAGGACATACACATAAATAGTAATAATAGACATACACATAGATAGTAATAATAGACAGCACATACACATAGTAATAATAGACAGCACACACACACATAGATAGTAATAATAGTAATAATAGACAGCACACACACATAGATAGTAATAATAGACAGCACATGCACATAGTAATAATAGACAGCACATACACATAGATAGTAATAATAGACATACACATAGATAGTAATAATAGACAGCACACACACATAGATAGTAATAATAGACAGCACACACACATAGACAGTAATAATAGACAGCACATACACATAGATAGTAATAATAGACAGCACATACACATAGATAGTAATAATAGACAGCACATACACATAGATAGTAAAAATAGACAGCACACACACATAGGGTAGTAATAATAGACAGCACATACACACAGGATAGTAATATTAGACAGCACATACACATAGATAGTAATAATAGACATCACATACACATAGATAGCAATAATAGACAGCACACACACATAGATAATAATAATAGACAGCACACACACACACATAGATAGTAATAATAGACAGCACATACACATAGATAGTAATAATAGATAGCACACGTACACACACATAGATAGTAATAATAGACAGCACATACACATAGGATATTAATAATAGACAGCACATACACATAGGATAGTAATAATAGACAGCACATACACATAGATAGTAATAATAGAAAGCACATACACATGGATAGTAATAATAGACGACAGCACATACACATAGATAGTAATAATAGACAGCACATACACATAGATAGTTATAATAGACAGCAGATACACATAGATAGTAATAATAGACAGCACATACACATATATAGTTATACTAGACAGCACATACACATAGACAGTAACAAGAGACAGCACGCTCACATAGATAGTAATAATAGACAGCACACACACATAGATAGTAATAATAGACAGCACACTCACATAGATAGTAATAATAGACAGCACACACACATAGATAGTAATAATAGACAGCACATACACATAGGATATTAATAATAGACAGCACATACACATAGGATAGTAATAATAGACAGCACACTGACGTAGATAGTAATAATAGACAGCACACACACATTGATAGTAATAATAGACAGCACATACACATAGATAGTTATAATAGACAGCACATACACATAGATAGTAATAATAGACAGCACACACACATAGATAGTAATAATAGACAGCACACACACATAGATAGTAATAATAGACAGCACATACACATAGGATAGTAATAATAGACAGCACATACACATAGCATAGTAATAATAGACAGCACACACACATAGATAGTAATAATAGAAAGCACACACACATAGATAGTAATAATAGACAGCACACACACATAGGGTAGTAATAATAGACAGCACATACACATAGATAGTAATAATAGACAGCACATACACATAGATAGTAATAATAGACAGCACATACACATAAATCGTAATAATAGACAGCACACACACATTGATAGTAATAATAGACGGCGCATACACATAAATCGTAATAATAGACAGCACATACACATAGGATAGTAATAATAGACAGCACACACACACACACACACACACACACACACACACACACACACACACACACACACACACACACATACATAGATAGTAATAATAGACAGCGCATACACATAGATAGTAATAAGAAGAACGACGACGAGGACATTGACGAGGATTAGCAACAGCAACGGCGACGACTACGTGCTTTCCGTACGTAACTGTATCTGATTGTTTTTTGGAACCTCTGTCATACGTGTGTGTGTGTGTGTGTGTGTGTGTGTGTGTGTGTGTGTGTGTGCGCGTGTTACAGTGTGTGTGTGTGTGTGTGTGTGTGTGTGTGTGTGTGTGTGTGTGTGTGTGTGTGTGTGTGTGCTTGCTTGTTTTTGTGAAACGTAGGAAGCGTGAGAAGAATTGAAGTTGTAGCTGAGTGAGGTGAACAAAACCCACTTTACTCTCTCTGTCTCTCTCTCTCTCTCTCTCTGTCTCTCTGTCTCTCTCTCCCCCCTCTCTGTCTCCTTTCTCTCTGTTCCTCTCGCTCGCCCCCTACCCCCCCCCCCCCCCCGAGCCTCCCGCACACACACACACACACACACACACACACACACACACACACACACACACACACACACACACACATACCCCATTCTCTCCTCATATGCATATATTTTTTCTCTTCGCGCCACGTCAGTAGTGGAGCTTATTAGTCAGTGGCGGCCGTTAGGAACGTTGAGTGCACAGCCGACTATACACTACACGGCCAAACTCTTTGTCTATTCCACCACAGCCAAGTGACAAGACGAAGATGGCACTTCTTTCTCATTGCTTCTCTCTCTGTCTCTGTCTTTTAGTTTGTCCATTATGCAAAACTGGAAAAAGAAGACTGATGAGTTGCATTTTGTTTTCTATTGTCCAGTATTGACTGATGTGGGAACACGATATATTCCATCAATATTCTATAGGTATCCAAGTCAACTACGGTTAAGCTTACTTATGGCTTCTTGTAATGAAAGGGTTGTAAGGAATTTTTCAATTTATTTATACAAAGCATTCCAGTTGCGATCCGGGTAATGACTTCATGATTGCTGAACTCATTAGGATTAAGACTATGATTATTAGTCAAATGCAGATACTACATTGTTGTACATTGTTTACCCCGTTCATGGGGGGCAATGGCCTTATATGAATAAACCATCCATCCATCATCTCTGTCTCTCTCTGTCTTCCCTCCCCCCCCCCCTTCCCCTACCCCATTTCCAAATCCAATTTCTTTTTTTTTCTTTTTTTTTTTCTTTTTTTTTGCATGTCGGATTCGTACTCTGCTCAATCTGCGCAAGCCAGTCAGGCAGTGAAAGACGATCTGTGAAGCTTCGCCCCCCCCCCCCCCCCCGCCCCCCCCCCCCCCACCCACCCACCCACCCCTCCTCCTCCTCCCGCTTTCTTCCGTGGGGAAAGATTTATGTCGTCGGCTTTTGACAACCTCTCTCTCTCTCTCTCTCTCTCTCTCTAACTTTTTTCTTTTCTTTTCTAAACTCTCATTTTAAATCTCTGTCGCGGGAAAAGCAATCACAGCAGATCGTGCATGTCGAGGGTAACCCGCAGCGGAAAGAACAGTTCACCCTTTTGTCAGCAGCGAACACAAACAACAACAGCAACAACCACCTTCATAATAATCATAATAATCATCATCATCATCATCATCATCATCATCAACTAGATATCAAACTATGGATTACTAGATGGAATGAATGGATGGTTGAATGGTGACTGACGGATTGTTTACAGACAGACAGACAGACGAGTATTGACCAAATAACAGGACATATAATTATCATTATATATCAGTTATTATCATTAGTAGTAGTAGTAGTGATGGTGGTGGTGGTAGTAGTAGTGGTAGTATATTTCCATCCTTTCCATATGATTAGACGCACCTGTTTGATAATCGCGGCGCGTGCAAATGACTATACACAAGGCACTATGGCGGTATCCTTTTAATAGTCGCGGGTTTCCTTTTTTTTTTTTCTTCTTCTTTTTTTTTTAAAGTCCAGCCTCGAAAACACACGTCCAGTGTAGCATCCATCGAACATCAAAGAAACCATGGTCGCCACGTTCACGACTTGTACGCGTGCAACAGAAACCCCGGACAAGATATCGATAACTATGATTATCCCATCCATTCCACAGAATGGGTGTTTAGATGTTTGATCTCCTTCGGAGAGAGAGAGAGAGAGAGAGAGAGAGAGAGAGAGAAGAAACAGAACTGAAATTTGTTTTATTTTTTCAAGGGTGAGGATGGCGTGCTTAGCAGCAGCAGCAGCAGCAGTAGCAGCAGTATTACTATCAGTAGTTGTTGTAGTAGCAACAGCTGCAGTAGTAGTAGTAGTTGTTGCAGCAGCAAAAGAAGATGATGACACACACACAGACAGACACACTGACACAGACACAGACACAGTCACAGACTCACACAGACACACAGACACAGACACACACACACACACACACACACACACACACAGAAGGGAAGAAAAAAAAATCCATTAGCACCTATAATAGCAGCACTAAAAGGGGACCGCGGGGTGTGAGACAGGCGATAAAGATCAAAGGCCGAAACCGCCGCGCGTCGAACGCCCAGTGGCACACGAACGAAGGATTAGCTGCCACACACACACACACACACATACACAGAGAACAACCTCTTGTTCTGCGGGGGTAGGGGTAGTATTCAGGCTGCTTGCTCTACGGGCTTACTTACACCTGTCCCCAAAACGAAGACTTCCCCCCCCCCCCCACACACACTCCCCTCCTTCCCCCCTTCCCAACTTCCCCTCCTCCACACTCCTCCCCCCCCCCCCCAACCCCTTCATCCTCCACATACATACACACATACTAACTGAACCAAACCACCACTTCTGCTCAGGCGTCTTGCAAACTTCAGACAGTGACAGACAAACCAACAACCCACTTTGGGTGTACTCTGGGAGTTTAAAGGGCCGCTAAAAGCGGTCTGGGGTGGCTATTAAAAAACCCAGACACTATATACAATGGTTGGGTCAGTTGCTGACTTGACTGACCAGCCAGCAGCGAGCGGCTAGCCGCTCTCTTATCTGTACTGTGCTATCTTGTGTCTTGAGGAAGGTGGCAGAATGGTTAAGACGCTCAGCTGCCAATACAGAGAGTCCGTGAGGGTGTGGGTTCGAATCCCGCTCTCGCCCTTTCTCCTAAGTTTGACTGGAAAATCAAACTGAGCGTCTGGTCTTTCGGATGAGACGATAAACCGAGGTCCCGTGTGCAGCACGCACTTGGCGCACTGAAAAAGAACCCATGGCAACGAGAGTGTTGTCCTCTGGCGAAATTACGTAAAATGAAATCCACTTTCATAGGTACACAAATATGTAAGCATGCACTCAAGGCCTGACCAAGCGCGTTGGGTTATGCTGCTGGTCAGGCATCTGCTCAACAGATGTGGTGTAGCGTGTATGGATTTGTCCGAACGCAGTGACGCCTCCTTGAGAAAGTGAAACTGAAACTGAAACTTGTGACTTGAGTGTGAGTGGCAGCTGTTGTAATGGGGGGGGAACTGTTCGTACCGGCGTTGGGGGGGGTTACTGAGTCATGATGTAACGCTGGCTGGCTACGTTACGGTAGCCCCAGTGTCCAGATAATAGCATCGCTCCGCTTGTTTACAATTATATACTGTTTTGTTTTGACCGTCTAAACTTCTTTTCTTTATTTTTTAAGAATTTTTTTTTTAGGGGTGGGTGAGAGGGGTGCTGGGGTTGAGTCAAGTTTTGATCATTGAATTTTGTTGCTAAAAACAAAACAAAACACATGAACAATAGAATAACGGTGATCGCAAGTTAATCACTAGCCTGAGGACACACAGCCACACACATGGGCGCTCGAGTACATGCACGCACACACAGACACAGAGACACAAACAGACAGACAGGCAGGCAGGCAGACAGACAGACTCACACACACACACACACACACACACACACACACACACACACACACAACACACACACACAATTCGTTGACAGACAGATAGCTAGCTGAAGCATCAAAGGGACGGAGGGAAGACGTCTCAGTACCGAACTGCATACCATGTAATGGTGGGCGTGACCCCCACCCCACCCCACCCCCAGCCCCATCCTCACACACACACACACACACACCTTCCCCCCCAAAACAACAACAACAACAATAACCACCAAAAAACACACCTCCCCACCACCCCACGCCCCCACCCCCACCCCCACACACAGTTGTTGCTGTTGAATCTTGCATAGCCAACAGGTTCGTCATGCAACTGGCACGTTTTAGCACGTGCGACCGTAATGTTACCCGAATACGCAGCTGTATCCACGGAATAATAATATCACTGACCATGCAAGAGCAGCCAGGCTATGTCGATGATAACGTAGCGCCTTTTGAATTGAAACAGTACGTGGGTTCCAGTCTGGACTGCCAGCCGATGATGACTCCAGATCTCGCTTTCAGCTTTCAGCCGGCTCACGCCATTTGAATCAATTTGGAGAATGTTGTGTGGTGGTGGTGGTGGTCGTGGTTGTTTTTGTTGTTGTTGTTGTTGTTGTTGTTGCTGCTGCTGCTAGCTGATTTCTGGCATTAACTGACTGTACGAGAGGACGAACGTGCAGTTGGCAATAGCACACAAACATTATTTAACGGATGAAGCGAGGTTTGTCTCATCGCGTTCAAGTGTATGACCAGTTTTGGGTAAAAAAAAAAAAAAAAAAAAAAAAAAAAAAAAAAAATTACCCATGCCATAAAGGCAGTCATATTCCGTTTTCGGGAGGAAGATAAACTCAGCATTACATACGAAGACGGGATTCTGTCTCACACAGACTGGGATGCACACACAGCACTCACAGAGACGGAGACACATGAAGACGGGAACTGTCTGAGACAGGGATGTCCACACGCAGGGGTGTCCACACACACAGATGTAGACACACAGAGACAGGAGAGACACAGAAATGGAGACAACGGAGATGAAGACACACATAGATAGGAGACACACTGGCAGAGATGGGGACACAGAGATGGGAGAAACACAGGGGGTGAAAACACACAGAGATGAAGACACACACGGAAATGAAGACACACATAAATGAAGACAGACACATAGATGAAGACACACAGAAATAACGACACACATAGATGAAGACACAGGGCATGAAGACACACAGAGCTGGAGACACACATATATGTAGACTCACAGTTATGAAGACACACAAAGAGATGAAGACACATACAGTGATGAAGACACATACAGTGATGAAGACACACGGAGAGATACTGACCCACACACACACCCATCCACCCACCCACACACACACACACACACACACACACACACACACACACACACACACACAGACGAAGACACACAAAGATGAAGACACAAAAGATATGAGACACACAGACAGAAAAACAGGCTAGAAAGAGGAATACACACAACCACCACCACCATTACGAAGCTGTCTCCCAAATCATTCGCGCTTTAGTCGGGAGCCACTGGAGCAGACCAAGAACTGACAGGGCTCCGAACGACCAGGGCGAACTACACCATGGGAACTCATGTCTGGCTTCTCCTCAGTAATAACTGAGACTTCAATTTCAATCAAAAGTGTGAATACTGGTGAGAGATATAGTAGGGGGGACTATACCAGCGCTCAGGCAAACGAATCTTCGTGGTAGCGAGCGAGGGACTACTAACAAGAATATGGTCTCGTACATCATATGAAATTTATGCAAATTACTGTCTCGAAGACATCTTACAGCTTTGCAGTTGGGAAGGGTATCTTGGTGACGGGCGCTGGGTGTACACACACACACACACACACACACACACACACACACACGTCTGGTGATGACTAACTGTTGCTTGGCGTACCAAGCAGGCCCTGTTAGTTGGAGGTGTTATTAAATGGCCCAGACATATTGATCCATGTGGGTGCCTGTTTTTTTTTTTTTTTTTTTTTTTTTTTTTTTTTTCTGGTCACCCTCTTCTTTCTCTTCTTCTTCTTCTGTCCTTCACCCTTTCTGGGCTAAACTTGCAGTAGGATTCCGAGGACTGTGGGGGAAAATAAAATCATGACTTTGGTTAATGGAGATATCAGACTGAAGGGGAAATTGGTGTTCTGTCTACTATAGATTTTACAGCTGTTTCAGTGGTTGTGTGTGTGTGTGTGTGTGTGTGTGTGTGTGTGTGTGTGTGTGTTGTGTGTGTGTTGTGTGTGTGTGTGTGTGTGTGTGTGTGTGTGTTTCCGAATCAAAATCAATTTGAATCCTGCGAGTTCAAAACACACTTTTCTCCAAAATGTTATTTTTGTTGCCGTTGATGTGCACTGTATATATATATATATATATATATATATATATATATATATATATATATATATATATATATAGGCTTTTGTCTGTGTGTGTGTGTGTGTGTGTGTGTGTGTGTGTGTGTGTGTGTGTGTGTGTGTGTTTTGTTTGTTTGTTTGTTTGTTTTTTGTTGTTGTTTTTTAAATCTGTCTGCCCACAGTCCGTCTATCTACACTTTCTTCAAGATACAGCACCCGTTCGTTCCCTCGATTTTTACTCTATATCTCATGGTTTGAACCGCACTGCAATGATGCACAGACCGATACACACAATCAGCGAATCGCTCATTATCATTATTCATATATATATATATATATATATCAAATTCACGCACAGTACTCATCACGAGAGTACACACGACTCATCCGTCGAAACACATTCACAGACAGTTGTAAACTCGGTCCTGTACTCCTGATACTAGCACCCCGTTGCTTTCTGCATGTCTTTTTACACAGAAACACGATCATCTTAGAAAAAGAAGAGTGGGAAGGAGGGGGGGGGGGGGGGGGAGGAGGGGGGGGAGAACACAAGAAAAGAGGCGTAATTCAGAGCTGCGAAACTGAAAAAAAAAGGCGCCACCAAGACATATTTAGATTGGCTTGTATAGTGCCAGAAAGGTTTAACTCACTCAGTACGGCCAGTCCTCTCTTCTCCTCTGCACAGACCCCTCGGATGTCCAGTGGGCGTCTGAATGACCCAACCATTAGCTTCCGTCGTCAGAATTGTGGTATTCTTTGTCAACATTCACGTCTTCAGTATAAGAGCGTTCCGCTTGCAATATTTTGATGATGGTAATTGGGGTGGAACGCTGTTAACGTTGTCTCTTTCGCCGTTCGTATGGAGAGAGTTAAAAACACTCGTTACAGTACAGGGCGGCAAGTGAAGGGACAGAAAGAAGTGAAATTGGACGACCTGGAACCGACGGGTCTGTGCACACACAAAACCCTAACCCCCCCACCCCCAGCCCTCCCCAACTACTGACCAGACTTCCATCTAATAAGAGCAGCGAACACTTGTCAGAAACTTGAGAACGAAACGATACCAGACTGGTTAGCGATACAGCCAGCAACAACAAACAGATGGTTTGGAGCGTCCGGAGCTGAAGCTGACAACGGCGATACTGTTTTTTTTAAGGGATCAGAAGTGGCGGACAGAGAGAGAGAGATGATACAACCGAAAGAGAGGACAGAGAGGGCGTCAGTGTGAATTGAAAGACAACGTAGACGGGCGCAATAGCCGAGTGGTTAAAGCGTTGGACTTTCAATCTGAAGGCCCCGGGTTCGAATCACGGTGACGGCGCCTGGTGGGTAAAGGGTGGAGATTTTTACGATCTCCCAGGTCAACATATGTGCAGACCTGCTAGTGCCTGAGCCCCCTTCGTGTGTATATGCAAGCAGAAGATCAAATATGCACGTTAAAGATCCTGTAATTCATGTCAGCGTTCGGTGGGTTATGGAAACAAAAAACATACCCAGCATGCATACCCCCGAAAACGGAGTATGGCTGCCTACATGGCGGAGTAAAAACGGTCATACACGTAAAAGCCCACTCGTATACATACCAGTGAACGCAGAAGAAGAAGAAGAAAGACAACGTACATGGACAGCTCAGAACGGCAACCATACTTAAGGGCATCCAACAACAACAATGACAAAAGAACAAACAAGCAAAAAAAAAAAAAAAAAAAAAAAGGAGACAAGTACGTATCGGGGAAAGAGCGGGAAAAAAAAAGAAACAGAAAAGAAAAGAAAAAGGTTCCTTACAGTCGGCTAGGCTTAAATGGTGAGTTGAAAACCGACAGTGAAAAATGGTCGTTATAACTCGTAAGGAGAAAGACAACGGAAAAGACTAAGTTCACTGCTGTATTATTAAGAGGGACACACACACACACACACACACACACACACACACACACACACACACACACACACACACACACACACACACACACACACACACACACACACAGAGACAGAGAGAGAGAGAGAGAGAGAGAGAGACCTTGGTTGCGTGCGCTATCTTGGCGAGCATCAGCCAGCAAGCCGTCATGTGAGAAGGGTAGCCGCATGAAAGCTGAGACCTTGGAATGGCAGGAGACAACATCAGTCAACTCTGTTCACATGGAGGGAAAAGAAAAGAAAAGAAAAATTCGCCGGTTATAGGTTTGGTTTGGGGGTGTACACACAGCTCTTTCACCTCTCTCTCTCTCTCTCTCTCAGTCTCTCTCTCTCTCTTCACTCTATCTGTGTGCACAGTTCTCTCTGTCTGTCTGTCTCTGTCTCTGTGTGTGTGTGTGTGTGTGTGTGTGTGTGTGTGTGTGTGTGTGTGTGCACAATCGCCGGTGCTTCATAGAAACAGGGTAGCTTTTCCAACTGACAAAATTCATTTCACACAAAAGAAAAAGAAGAAGAAGTTTTACAGAAACAAACTACATTTCACAACACGGTGCCTCGCCCCCAATCTCCCACGCCTCTTTTCCTTTGTCTTGTTTTATTTGAGCTGCGGGGTTATT
The DNA here is from genome assembly GCF_041734735.1 of Babylonia areolata. Lineage (NCBI taxonomy): Eukaryota > Metazoa > Mollusca > Gastropoda > Neogastropoda > Buccinidae > Babylonia > Babylonia areolata. The sequence continues at coordinate 87,677,979 of NC_134876.1, forward strand.
GGGTTTTTTGTTTGTTTGTTTTTTTTCCCCTTAAGTTTTGATTATGTTCCTTTGCTTGCTCGGTGTTTGTTGTGCTTTGGTTTGTTTGAGCAACACCTGAAACTCGTTGCTAGCATTGTACGTGGGCCAGTGTAGGGTTGAAGCCAAATTCGATCCCCCCCCTTCCAGTCAGCACACTGTTAGATCTCTCACCGTAACACCCCCCATGTTTTGTGCCGGTGTTTGTTTTGGTTGACTGTTTCTGGGTGTGATTCCTGTTATTGTAGCAGCGGCGCTTTCGGCCGGTTCCGCGGCGGAGGGGCCCCCGGTGCTGCTGCTGCTGCTGTTTTTTGCCGCGGGGTTTTGTGTGTTGTTTTGTAGTCAACGAAAATAAAACACGTCCACGACAGGAACTGTTGAGGCTTGTCTCAATTCATAAGCAAATAACAACAGCAGCGAGCTTGCGGGCTTGTCAGGTTTCTGTTCGATGTTTCCACCCTGTCAGGTCTTATCCCCCGTGAGAGTAGAGAGAGAGAGAGAGAGAGAGAGAGAGAGAGATGTAGGCATGGAGAGGAATAACGATGTTGGCTGCGTGTATGATAATGTATAGAAGAAAAAAAAAATCGTCCCCCATCATAATGTGTGACTGTTTTGTTTAGGCATCTTGTGTCTGTGACACTGTGCAAATGGAGATAAAGCGCAAGCGAAAGGGTCAAGAACCTTGTCAGGGATTTTGCTGTCGAGATTGCAAGGAACGTACAAGCAGAATTCCCGGCATTCCCGGCATTTTCAAAGCGGTGGGTATTCCGGTGTATCTTAAAAAACAAACAAAAAACAAACAAACAAACAAAGAAAAAAAAAAAAAGAAAAAAACCCCAGAAACTTCAAGAACTTAGTCCTTTTTGATGAATTTTTTTTCTTCCCCAGAACAGCCGATGTTCGCGTTTTTCCTAATGGGTTTTGTATCAGAGTTCGAAATGGATTACTGAATGCAGTCGGATAGAAACGCAGCACTCTTGCCATGCCGTCATTCTATTGATTTCACCCTGTGGTACCATCAGACCTTGATGTCCTGCTTCAGTCATCGAGTAATAACTGTGCCGATGCCGAATCAAAATCTTTTCTTCCGTCGCAAGATTAAAAAAACCCAAACACACACACACACAAAGAAAAAAAAAAAAAACCACAGCGAAGGAAAGCAGAAAGAAATGTGTGTGTGTGTGTGTGTGTGTGTGTGTGTGTGTGTGTGTGTGTGTGTGTGTGTGTGTGTGTGTGTGTGCGCGCGCGCGCGCGCGGGGGTGGGTGAGACGGAGGGCGGGGGGTCGGGGGTGGGGTGTGGGGTAGGAGGGTGGAAAGGGTGATGAGGGAGAAGCTGACGGTAACGCAGAGCCGGTTTTAATTGCAAGGCTATAGCTTCATGGCCGGTGGAACAGGTAAATAAATACCTGCCAAATCTGTCATTGATTGACGACTATCGATCGAGGGGCCGGGCATACATGGCCCATCACGTAGTGGAAAGCACGCTCGCCTGAGCATTCGGAAGGCGGCCCCCAAGTGGAGAATAATTCATGTGCAGCCATTCAGCGCGCACTGTAAAGACGGGGGCCCGTTAAAGAAGCGAGCGAAGCGTTTTACGCGCGTGTAATGGAGCCGAAGCCAGCGAAATGGGACAGAGAGAGAGAGAGAGAGAGAGGGGGGGGGGGGGGGGGGGGGGGGGGGGTAGGAGAAGACTTGGGATTCCCAGACTCATGTGGCCTTTTGTTCGCTACAGGTCCTTATGGATGCAATGTATAACTGGTGGCTTCAGGTGTGTGTGTGTGTGTGTGTGTGTTGTGTGTGTGTGTGTGTTTGTGTGTGTTGTGTGTGTGTGTGTTGTGTGTGTGTGTGTGTGTGTTGTGTGTGTTTGTGTGTGTGTTGTGTGTGTGTGTGTGTGTGTGTGTGTGTGTGTGCAAAGAGCAAGAGACAAGTCAAGAAACACCAACAGTTCTACTGAACTAAAAGGACCGGGTGGTGGGATATGCTTTGGTTGGATGGACAGAAGAGTCTTAAAAAAAAAAGAAAAAAAAAAGTTTGGAAACAGTTACGGGTTCTTTAACTTTCCTTTAGCATCCACCCACAGACAGACACTGAACCTTTCCACGTGTTAGCGTGAATATTCATGAACGGACCTCAATGATAAAAATGGTAAATATGAAATCGATGAAGCCACGGTCTTGCCAGCAAACACCAGGACCAATATCAGTCACCACCCACCCACCGGCATTCGTCATTCTCACCAACATCATCGTCGATAAGCGCTGAAGAGCAATCAAATGGAGAAAAAATTGATAGATCATATCGTTCGTTTATTTATTTATAGTCTGTTCATCTAAGATGATGATATATGATATTATTATTTGGATTATTATCATTCCTATCATAATAATCATTGTTAGTATTAATTATAAATCGACATTTCTGTATATTCGAATGAAAAGGGGGGTGGTTGAGGTCGGGGGGAAGGGGGAGGGGACTAAGAAAGGAAGAGAGAGACAGACAGACAGACAGACAGAGAGAGAGAACAGAATGTGGAAAAGATAGAGTACAAAATCTAAAATGGAGAGGGTGAGTGTCAGTGATTGGAGAAAGAAAAAACATAATATTGGAAGGGTGTGCGTGAGAGGCGGGACGGGGGAAGCGGGATTAGGACAAAAAAAAAAAAAAAATCAATAATCAAATATTGTATGCACTACTTCTGTAGATTATTTTTTGAAAAGAGGTTCATGTGGGGACCTACAATAAACAACCAACTGGACTATTTAACACATAACTAGCTAACTTTGATAAAGAACAGTTTGAAATATATACCTTTTTCCGAAAAAATGTTAACATTTGAAACTGGTAACACGTGTTCCGTAATTTCTGTCTTTAGAAGTTAACACTTCTGCCTTATTAAATGCTAAAAGGTCATATGTTTCCCGGCTTCTCAGTCTGTTATGCGCGCATGCACGTCCGAACACACGCGCACGGAGATACAGTTAGTTAGAGAGAGAGAGAGAGACTGAGAGAGAGAGAGAGAGAGAGAGAGAGAGAGAGAGAGAGAGAGAGATGTCACAAAGAATCTCATCAAAACTGTTTTACCCGGTAAATTGTATTGGTTTTGATTACATCGTTAAGTTTATATGGTACTATGCCGCCACGATAATTATACCTCGTTTGTGTTGCTCAGTGGGGGAAAACGAAATCTATGGAGAACGAAGCCACATGTTGTTATTAACCTGCCGTGACTGAAGAAGAAGGGGGAAAAAAACAGGATGGTGATGACGATAGTGATGATGTCAGAACCCACTGACACCAGGTGAACCGGCAGCAAAATAGTAACAAGACCACTGAAGTGAGTGTTTACATGCTTGTGTGTGTGTGTGTGTGTGTGTGTGTGTGTGTGTGCGTGCGTGTGTGTGTGTGTGTGTGTGTGTGTGTGTGTGTGTGTGTGTGTGTGTGTGTGTGTGTGTGTGTGTGTGTGTGTGTGTGTGTGTGCATGCACCCGTATGTGTGTTTGCACGCGCGAGGGGTGTGTGTGTGTGTGTGTGTGTGTGTGTGTGTGTGTGTGAGTGAGTGATTAATGGCCTCTTTGTCTGGATTCTGTATTTTATTGTGCCAGCTCAAACCCCTTACTTTGTACGTTTAATCAGTTGACTAGTCTCCGAACAGATATCATACAACTTTCGGAACCTTGCCCGACGATCACAACGGCCACTTGTGCCACGTGTGTAATCAGCCCAGCAGCGTAATTGATTCATCCACACTCTGTTTTCCGGCCGGGCCCACCTTCGCATCCACTACGGGCCCAGGAAACTCAATGCCGTTGTTGTGTAATGTCTGCCGTAAGCGCCGGCCGCGGATACGGCATGGGGGACCGAGCCTTTTGCTTCTGTTTTCCGCGCTACGTCCATGACTCATGGGGTGTATAGACTGGACTGGCTTGGCAGGTCCCTGGAGAGAGGGGTTTGTGGGGAATCTTTGTGTTATGTCGGGGATTTGCCAGTTTGGTTTCCGAGCGCGTAAGTGTACTCTGAAAGGTGGTCTGTTTTTTTGTTGTTGTTTTGTTTTTTTTGTGTGTTTTATTTTTTGTTAATCGTTTGCGAACACTGTATTATCGTGCTATAATTTCATTTCTCTGCAACTGTTCCAGTCCAGCTTCGAGTCTGATTCTGAGAAACATTGGCTCTGTTTCTCCTGCATCCCAGATCCTCGATTGTGCCAAAGTCCCAGAAATTGATCGATAGATGGATTAAGGAGGGGAGGGGGGGGGGGAGAAAAAAAGAAAAAAAGAAAAGAAACAGTAACTGACGATTGTGTGACGATTTCGTGGTGACTGCCACACTGGTGATGTTTGCTGTGTCTTTGCTGATTGGTCGGATGAGCCGTAACAGACTGAGGCCCTGTGTATGCAGCATGCCTTAGTGTACCCTGTATGTGCAGCATGCCTTAGTGTACCCTGTATGTGCAGCATGCCTTAGTGTACCCTGTATGTGCAGCATGCCTTAGTGTACCCTGTATGTGCAGCATGCCTTAGTGTACCCTGCATGTGCAGCATGCCTTAGTGTACCCTGTATGTGCAGCATGCCTTAGTGTACCCTGTATGTGCAGCATGCCTTAGTGTACCCTGTATGTGCAGCATGCCTTAGTGTACTCTGTATGTGCAGAATGCCTTAGTGTACCCTGTATGTGTAGCATGTCTTAGTGTACCCTGTATGCAGCATGCCTTAGTGTACCCTGTATGCAGCATGCCTTAGTGCATCCTGTATGCAGCATGCCTTAGTGCACCCTGTATGTGCACAATGCCTTAGTGTACCCTGTATACAGCATGTCTTAGTGTACCCTGTATGTGCAACATGCCTTAGTGTACCCTGTATGCAGCATGCCTTAGTGTACCATGTATGTGCAGCATGCCTTAGTGTACCCTGTATGTGCAGAATGCCTTTGTGTACCCTGTATGCAGCATGCCTTAGTGTACCCTGTATGTACAGCATGCCTTAGTGTACCTTGTATACAGCGTGCCTTAGTGCACCCTGTATGTGCAGCATGCCTTAGTGTACCCTGTATGTGCAACATGCCTTAGTGTACCCTGTATGCAGCATGCCTTAGTGTACCCTGTATGTGCAGGATGCCTTAGTGTACCCTGCATGTGCAGAATGCCTTTGTGTACCCTGTATGCAGCATGCCTCGTGTACCCTGTATGTACAACATGCCTTAGTGTACCTTGTATGCAGCATGCCTTAGTGTACTCTGTATGCAGCATGCCTTAGTGCACCCTGTATGCAGCATGCCTTAGTGTACCCTGTATGTGCAGCATGCCTTAGTGTACCCTGTATGTGCAGAATGCCTTTGTGTACCCAGTATGCAACATGCCTCAGTGTACCCTGTATGTACAGCATGCCTTAGTGTACCTTGTATGCAGCATGCCTTAGTGTACTCTGTATGCAGCATGCCTTAGTGTACCCTGTATGTGCAGCATGCCTTAGTGTACCCTGTATGCAGCATGCCTTAGTGCACCCTGTATGCAGCATGCCTTAGTGTACCCTGTATGTGCAGCATGCCTTAGTGTACCCTGTATGCAGCATGCCTTAGTGTACCCTGTATGTGCAGCATGCTTTCGTGCACCCTGTATGTGCAGAATGCCTTAGTGCACCCTGTATGCAGCATGCCTTAGTGTACCCTGTATGCAGCATGCCTTAGTGCACCCTGTAAGTGCAGCATGCCTTAGTGCACCCTGTATGCAGCATGCCTTAGTGCACCCTGTATGTGCAGCATGCCTTAGTGTACCCTGTATGCAGCATGCCTTAGTGTAACCCTGTATGCAGCATGCCTTAGTGTACTCTGTATGCAGCATGCTTTAGTGTACCCTGTATGCAGCATGCCTTAGTGTACCCTGTATGTGCAGCATGCCTTAGTGTACCCTGTATGCAGCATGCCTTAGTGTACCCTGTGCAGCATGCCTTAGTGTACCTTGTATGCAGCATGCCTTATGCACCCTTGTCGCGCATGCCTAGTGCACCCTGTTGTGCAGCATGCCTTAGTATACCGTATGGCAGAGCCTTAGGGGGACCCTTTGGGTTATGCGGGATGCCAGTTTGGTATCCGAGCGCGTAGTATCTGAAGGTGGCTTATTTGTTTGTTGTTTGTTTGTTTTTTTTTTTGGGGGGGTATGTGTGTTATTTTGTTAATCGTTATGCGAACCTGTATTAGCGTGCCATCTTGATTTCTGCAACTGTTCCATCCCTTCGAGTTGATCGAGAACATTGGCCTGTTTCTCCTGCATGCAGCATCCTTCGATTGTGCCAAGCCCAGAATTGATCGAAATGGATTAAGGAGGGTACGGGTGGGGGGGGAAGAAAAAAGACTAAAAAGAAGTAACAGTAATGAGCGATGCTGTGACGATTTCGTAGACTGCCACACTGTGATGTTGCTAGTCCTTGTGATTGCACATGAGCCGTACGACTGAGCCCTGTGTATGCAGCATGCCTTAGTGTACCCTGTATGTGCAGCATGTCTTAGTGTACCCTGTAGTGCAGCATGCCTTAGTGTACCCTAATGTGCAGCATGCCTTAGTGTACCCTGTATGCAGCATGTCTTAGTGTTCCCTGTATGCAGCATGTCTTAGTGTACCCTGTATGTGCACAATGCCTTAGTGTACCCTAATTGCAACATGCCTCAGTGTACCCTGTATGCAGCATGCCTTAGTGTACCCTGTATGCAGCATGCCTTAGTGTACCCTGTATGTGCAGCATGCCTTAGTGTACCCTGTATGTGCAGCATGCCTTAGTGTACCCTGTATGTGCAGCATGCCTTAGTGTACCCTGTATGCAGCATGCCTTAGTGTACCCTGTATGTGCAGCATGCCTTAGTGTACCCTGTATGCAGCATGCCTTAGTGCACCCTGTATGTGCAGCATGCCTTAGTGTACCCTGTATGTGCAGCATGTCTTAGTGTACCCTGTATGCAGCATGCCTTAGTGTACCCTGCATGTGCAGCATGCCTTAGTGTACCCTGTATGTGCAGCATGTCTTAGTGTACCCTGTATGCAGCATGCCTTAGTGCACCCTGTATGCAGCATGCCTTAGTGTACCCTGTATGCAGCATGCCTTAGTGTACCCTGTATGCAGCATGCCTTAGTGCATCCTGTATGCAGCATGCCTTAGTGCACCCTGTATGTGCACAATGCCTTAGTGTACCCTGTATGCAGCATGCCTTAGTGTACCCTGTATGTGCAGCATGCCTTAGTGTACCCTGTATGTGCAGCATGCCTTAGTGTACCCTGTATGCAGCATGCCTTAGTGTACCCTGTATGTGCAGCATGCCTTAGTGTACCCTGTATGTGCAGCATGCCTTAGTGTACCCTGTATGTGCAGCATGCCTTAGTGTACCCTGTATGCAGCATGCCTTAGTGTACCCTGTATGTGCAGGATGCCTTAGTGTACCCTGCATTTGCAGAATGCCTTTGTGTACCCTGTATGCAGCATGCCTCGTGTACCCTGTATGTACAACATGCCTGAGTGTACCTTGTATGCAGCATGCCTTAGTGTACTCTGTATGCAGCATGCCTTAGTGCACCCTGTATGCAGCATGCCTTAGTGTACCCTGTATCTGCAGCATGCCTTAGTGTACCCAGTATGCAGCATGCCTTAGTGTACCCTGTATGTACAGCATGCGTTAGTGTACCTTGTATGCAGCATGCCTTAGTGTACTCTGTATGCAGCATGCCTTAGTGTACCCTGTATGTGCAGCATGCCTTAGTGTACCCTGTATGTGCAGCATGCCTTAGTGCACCCTGTATGCAGCATGCCTTAGTGTACCCTGTATGCAGCATGCCTTAGTGCACCCTGTATGTGCAGCATGCCTTAGTGTACCCTGTATGCAGCATGCCTTAGTGCACCCTGTATGTGCAGCATGCCTTAGTGTACCCTGTATGCAGCATGCCTTAGTGTACCCTGTATGCAGCATGCCTTAGTGTACCCTGTATGCAGCATGCCTTAGTGTACCCTGTATGTGCAGCATGCCTTAGTGTACCCTGTATGCAGCATGCCTTAGTGTACCCTGTATGTGCAGCATGCCTTAGTGTACCTTGTATGCAGCATGCCTTAGTGCACCCTGTATGTGCAGCATGCCTTAGTGCACCCTGTATGTGCAGCATGCCTTAGTATACCCTGTATGTGCAGCATGCCTTAGTGTACCCTGTATGCAGCATGCCTTAGTGTACCCTGTATGTGCAACATGCCTTAGTGTACCCTGTATGCAGCATGCCTTAGTGTACCCTGTATGCAGCATGCCTTAGTGTACCCTGTATGTGCAGCATGCCTTAGTGTACCCTGTATGTGCAGCATGCCTTAGTGTACCTTGTATGCAGCATGCCATAGTGTATCCTGTATGTGCAGCATGCCTTAGTGTACCCTGTATGCAGCATGCCTTAGTGTACGTGGAAGAATCCAGGACGCCGAGAAAAATAATGGTCGTTTCCGGCAAAAAATTCTGCAGGAAAAAAATCCCCCCACAAAAAACAACAACAACAAGAACAAAAAAAAAACAACAAAAAAACCCACCCCACTTTCAGACAGAAAAGAAAATTGGTGGACCTCGCACTGTGAGGGTGCTCTCTCCCTGGGTGGAGATGAGGCTGAAGGTCACACAGAAAATTTTGCTGTGACACAAAGTAACACACCACCATACACTACCACACAGCGCAACACAACACAGCATGACACGACAAGACACAGCACACAACACGCAACTCAGAACACAACACAACACAGCACAGCACATTTCTAGTTTTTGTGTGTGTGGGTTTTTTTGTTTTTTTGGGGGGGTATTTTTTGTTTTGTTTTTTTTGCCTTAATCCATCTATCGATCCCATCCCCCATCAGTGAAAAGGGTTTTGTGAGGAAGAGGAGTAGAGGGTTGAGTGAGAGGGTGTCTTCCAATTTAGATCTGTTACAAGTGGGGTTGGTCAGAACTTCATATAGATGTGTCTAGAAACTATTGAGTGACCACTCATAACTAACGATAATGTCTCGACATTCTTGTGACGATGACGACGGGAGGACGTGTATCCTGTGTGTGGTCATCATGAAATCGTCTGCATTGCAGGATAATAGCCAAACAAACAAATGAAAACTCATGCATGTAAGTCTATGAAGTGTTGTGATATGACCTGACCACATTTCTGTCTGTTTGCCTTTTAGTATATTTCTTCTTCTTCTTCTTCTTCTGCGTTCACTCGTATGCACACGAGTGGGCTTTTACGTGTATGACCGTTTTTACCCCGCCATGTAGGCAGCCATACTCCGTTTTCGGGGGTGTGCATGCTGGGTATGTTCTTGTTTCCATAACCCACCGAACGCTGACATGGATTACAAGATCTTTAATGTGCGTATTTGATCTTCTGCTTGCATATACACACGAAGGGGGTTCAGGCACTAACAGGTCTGCACATATGTTGACCTGGGAGATCGTAAAAATCTCCACCCTTTACCCACCAGGCGCCGTCACCGTGATTCGAACCCGGGACCCTCAGATTGACAGTCCAATGCTTTAACCACTCGGCTATTGCGCCCGTCGGTATATTTCTTATCTTCTTCTTTTTTTTCTTTCCCTCAATAATAAAACAAAATTACCCCTTGCAACATAACATCATTCTTAATTTGAAAACAGTAATATTCTGGACACTGTCATATTCGATGTTTGTGAAAGTTCTTTACGCTGGTCATTGTGACATATCCTGTATCAAGGGGATCGATTCGTCATGGCAGATGAAAAACAAAACAAACACATTGTTTGTTTGTTCCGGAGACTCTATGTGGCTCATTTCCACCCCGCATGTGCATGATACCTTCTTGGGGAAAAAGTGCTCGGGGAAATGATTCAGATTCATGTCATGTCTGTCTGTCTGTCTGTCTGTTTTGTCTTCTTCGTGGGCTGCAACTCCCACGTTCACTGGTATGTACACGAGTGGGATTTTACGTGTATAACCGTTTTTAATCCCCGCCATGTAGGCAGCCACACTCCGTTTTCGGGAGTGTGCATGCTGGGTATGTTCTTGTTTCCATAACCCACCGAACGATGACATGGATTGCAGGATCTTTAACGTGCGTATTAGATCTTCTGCTTGCGTATACACATGAAGGGGGTTCAGGCACAAGCAGGTCTGCACATAATGTTGACCTGGGAGATCGGAAAATTCTCCACCTTTTTAAACACCAGGCGCCGTCACCGTGATTCGAACCCAGGACCCTCAGATTGAAAGTCCAACGCTTTAACCACTCGGCTATTGCGCCCGTCATGTCTGTCTGCACTATCCGGGCGCGAGTCTGCGATACAGGTTACCATGACGTTGTCTTCTCACCTGTTTGACTGTATAATTATACAAGCTGTACAGCTACCCTCAGCTTGGAAACACCTGAACACTAACCACACCGTTGTCTTCTGACAAATGAAGTTGTCTTGTCATTAACAAACAAACAAACAAACAAAAAAAAAAAAAAAAAAAAAAAAAAGTTTTTCCTCTCAAGAAAATGTCTTTTGAATAGCGTTAACTCTCTCCATACGAACGGCGAAAGAGGCGACGTTAACAGCGTTTCAGCCCAATTACCATCATCAAAATATTGCAAGAGGAAGGCTCTTATACTGAAGAGGTGAATGTTGACAAAGAGTACCACAATTCTGACGACGGAAGCTAAAGGTTGCGTCATTCAGACACCCACTGGACATCCGAGGGGTCTGTGTAGAGGAGAAGAGAGGA